>NW_005179057.1:918886-943276 GCF_000350225.1 Chondrus crispus
CGACGCGCGGCGGCGGCTGCGTGCGCGCGGGTGGCGGCGTTCCGTCGCTGATGCGTGCATGTGATACCAACTCGCCCCTGACCTGGGCCGTAGACTGCCACCCATACGCCGCCGTGGCCGGAGCAGCACGGCTAAAGGCACGCGTGCTGCCGCGCGGACCGTGTCGCCGCGTCCATGCCGCTTTGATAAAGCGCCAGAGTTGCTTGCACACAGCTTCCTCGCGCTGCCGCAGTGTTGCTGATGCCTTTTGCAGTGTTCCTCGCGCCGATGAACAAACAAGGTCTTAGTGAAGATAAGCACGTTATCGCGCAATCTGAAGGGTGCCGCCCTCGTTACGCATCTCACGCACACACTGCTTAGACGGCTTGGGATACGCCATGACGCAAAAGTGCCATTCCTCGCTCTTACGGAACCCCGAGATACATTGACTCAGGTCGAGACTCATCTACGCTTACTGTAGCAGCAATACACTTAACACAGCTGTATCTAATCGCTAGTTGTTGTTGGGAGGAAGAGGGGATAGTGTGGGGCGGGGCATAAGATGCCTGAGGGTTGTGTGCATAGACAAATACGTCCCTGGTGGGCAAGGTGTAAACTTGTCCTGCCTCTTGTTGCGAGGGGGCACACCGCACGCTCGATGCCACTTTTAAATCGGCCCCCAACTAGTGCATACAGGGGGTCCCACGCTATAGTGCTAGCCCATGACAGACCTCGACATATGGCACTATTGCGTGAGTGGCGCTCTACAGAAAGCGCGTAACACAATCATTTACAGACATCACAAGCATCCGAAACCATCGTTAAAGGCCTTTATTAGTATGAGTCGTGTGTATCCGATATTGAGCAGGCGCCCTGCCTCAATTTTTCAGTAAGGGTGAGCGGCGTGCGAGGACGTGGGGAGGGATTGAGACGAGAGAGTGGTTCTTGAGTGGGAGATACCATTATGGTTGAAAAGTTGTTTGCAATGTGGCTCTCTGCAAGCTATGCATTGGGGCCCCCGCTTATAGACAAAAATGAGGTTCTGATTGTCGTGAGAGATGTCCGAAAGCGCGCGGCGTCGCGCTCGCTGGTTCGATCCGGCGAGTGGCTTGGACGGCGCCTAGAGAAAGGAGGAAAGGGGTTGTAGACGGGGAGGGGAATCGCTTTGGCGTTGCGCCTCAGCTTAAGCAAGCTGAACCTCTTAGCTTGTTTACGGTCAGGTATCCACGGATCACCATGTAATGACCTACGCCGCGCGATGCCTGCGCGCCTGCTCTTGGACACGAGTGCACGCTGTACACGTGGCCAAGAGGACGGCGTGGCTGCAGTACTATACAGTACATTCCGTCGGCGCGCAGGCAGGCGAACCGGAAGAGCCAGTCATCCGCTTCTCTACCCTCCCTTCCCTTCCCTTGCGGCTGCGCTGGCAGCCATTATCCGCTCTGTTGGTGTGTTAGGCCCATTAGGGGCTTAACACGTAGAATATTCGACCCTCGATACCACAATAGTTCAAGTTATTCAATTTACTTCTCCTGAATAAAATGATGTGTCACGAGGCAACAACAGCGCAGGGGTCATGATTACTTGTATAATTCCCGTTGCCTCCGCCTCCATCTGCTCTCTGCCGCCGACGCAATATATGGGGCTTCAAACCACTGTCAAGCACCTACTGCTTGCCACGTGGAGCCCAAATGTAATTAGTAACATTGGATCTCACCGGCGTCGGCCACGGCGACGGTTACAAGCGACACACCCTCCATCTGGGCGAGTTGCTGCCACATAAACGGCGACGTTTGAGGGTTTCTCATCTGGCGGTGTCGCACTTTTCTTTCGCTCAAGCCTGCCCTGCCACTCCTCCTCAGCGTATCCATCCTCCTTCTCTTGTTTTCACTCACCTGTTTGTGTACCAGTTCACATTGTCCGCGGCGCTCATTCTCTCACTCAATATGCAGGTTGACTCTCACGATTGCGCGTCCGCGCACAGCGACATAAGTGGGGCAAGCGGTGCGTCCACGACTATTTCGCAGGCCTCAAGTTCGCGCTCCTCCTTGATGTCCTCATCGACTCTCGTTGGTGGCTCACTTCCAACTATGCCTAATCATCGTCACGGCAAGAGGCTCGAGAAGAGGGGTGCAAGGGGCCAATAATTGAGAGTAGCGAATGGGCAATCGAAGCCGTTGTGTTTGGCGACGGCTCAAAGGACAAGCGAAGTCGCGAACTGAAGCGTGGGCAGTTCAACGAGTCTGCGAAGGCCACGGGCAGGCACGAGAACTTCCACCCCATTGACTTCTAAAGTCTCGACGTGAGCAAGCACGGCGGGGCTCGAGTTGAGCTTACCGCGCGCGGGGTTTCCAATGATATGCCGCGAGCCCCTTGTGCCTGGTTCCGGAACAAACTCGGACGAGAAATCATACCTCAGTTCGACGCAAGGACGTTGTCGAACAGGCGATTCGGTCGTATTTTGTGCGCAATCCAGTTGTTGCAGTTCTTCTTGGAGGTCCTGGCTCGCGTGGTGAGAGCAAGGCGTTGCGTTGCAGAAGTACTTGACAGCCGAACAAGGCGCAGTTTTCATGCGCTCAAATGACGGCTTCTGCGTCCGTGCATCACTTTTGAATGCGATTTTCTGTCTGACTGGTGGCGATGCTGCATCAAGTGCAGTAAATATCTTGGAACAAGATGGGACGCACTACCAAAATCTGAAACCACTTGGACTTGTGGTGCACCAAATTGAGAATATCAACGTTTTGAAGCCAAAACAAGGTGATGCATGCGAGTATTAACGCGGGCAAGTCTGGGAAAGCCTTCGACATTCTTGGCAGCTTAAGGAAGGGGGTCTGGATAGTCCGCCTTTGCCAGCCCGGCATAGTGGACCATTGCATCACGATGGATACGAATCGTCGACGTATCCTCGGTAGCGTGGAAAAGCGTTCAATTCTTCTAACCGGTCATTCCTTAAGGCTGTGCGGTGGTGATAGGGCAAACAATATTCGCGTAGCAGAGGTGCGAGAAATTGTGATCATTAAGCAAAGCGCTGTCCTAGTTCCGAACGATCCATTGCTCTGCTCTAACATTAAGTTCTCCGGTGGAAAGTACGTCACGCAAAACGGCTTGCGACATTGCCTTGGTGAGCCCATCTGCAACGTTGTCTGAGCTACGGACAAAACCGATGTCCGATATAACCTTGTCTCTGAAGCCCTCTCTTGCAGCTGCGATGTCCAACATCATTCGCTTCTCCGATGTCCTTGATCCCTTTGAGATTACATCAACAAGACTCTTGCTATCGGTAAAGAGTTGAACGGGCACCGGTCGCCGGAGATGCGCTTTGAGTTCTGCGGCAAGGGTAATGGCGACGTCGAATAAGTCACTAAAAGCACTGACTTCGCCTGCCATTACAGAGCGAGTGACACGTTTCGACTTGTACGACTTGAACGAAATGGGGGCAACCTTCCCGTGTGAGTCACTAAGGAAGCAGATGTGTCTCAACTGCGATGTGAAGTCGTCATTATTGGCAAAATGAGGCGTCCGAAAATCCCACTATTCGCACTGAATCGTGGTCTAGCTTTGGAATAGCCAAGGAGAAACGATTAGTGACAGCATACTTCACGGCTTTGTTAAGCCTCTTCATCAGCACCCTTTTGTTCTGCATGAACTTATCTTCTGTGACTTGCGCAAGTTGTGATATTTCAAACATGCAGTCCGGTCTCGTATGTGAGAGCCAGGCAAGTTTCATTCGCATTGACCTGAACATTGAAAAGTTCGAATCCATGGGCAGTTCTTCCAACTGTCGTAGGTACACATGCTGGTTCATTTGCATTGAACTATCCCTGGACCTGTGCAAGGCAAAACCGGTAAAGTGGCATGGTGGGCGGACGTCTTCTGCCATGTCAACCCTTTTTCTGGTTTGTTGAGCAACCTCCTTGAAGTGACGATTTCCTGCCCTAATGAGGTCATCAACGTAATTACCGCTCATACCATGAAGCACGCCATGTCTAACGAGCTTGTACAACACAGGATGCGAGCGAACAGCAGACATATTGAGGTCCGCGTGGTGCCTGTCCAGGGTTTTGTGCCACAAATCTCCAGACTCACAAAGCCCATACAGTGGCTTAAGTAGCTCAATGAATTCCGAAGGGTCAAGCTCAAATTTGTTGACAGGATTTTTGATGAAGATTTTCTCTAGACAGAGGTTCCGATGACTGTAGGTATGCTTGTCTGACATCAGAAGTCCAGACATCAAAATCGAACATGGCAGCGATCGCCAGCAGGAGTCTGACCGACTGTGGCTGTAAGGTTGTGGCGCTGTGTACCATCATGTTCTTGTAACGATCTCGATGTCCGCCGATGACATATCGTGCCTTAAACTTAACCGCGTTGTCCTCCGTAGAATTGATTGCCAAAACAAAACGACCAGGCAACACGTTTGCATTTGGCGGAACATCTTTCTTGATAATCACTATAAACGTTCCGCGTTCAAGTAGGGTTCGGATCTCAGCTTTCTTGGTCGCAGTCATCTCGTGACATGAGGCTCGCGGGTCTTTATCGCTGCTAATCTCAGTTAGATAGATTTCATCCTCGGAGGTGCCGTAGGCTCGGAGCGGGTCCAGTGACTCTGTCAAAAAGCTATGTGCCAGAACTTGAGGCAAAAGATAGTGCTTCACTCGAGCAACATTAAAGGGTCGCGCCGCACCAATCTTGACATCACGAACGAAAACCAGCTTCGTTTCGTCATCAGAATCAACCACATCAAATGGCCCTACCCATTCTTCAATTCTGTTACTGATGACCTTCTCCCTCCATACTAGGACCTTGTCCCCAGGGTCGTATCGCTTATCTGCTGCGCTTGGGACGGCGTGTCTCATTACACGGCTTATGCGAGCCTTTGCCATTAGCTTTCCCATTTACATACATGCGGTTTTGGCAATAAGCGACCGATCTTCAAGCGTGCCTCGGTTCTCCAAGGTTTCCGACCGCGTGATTACTCTAGGGTACTCACCAAACACCAGGGCGGATGGCACGAGACCCTCTGGACGAAGAGTGTCGTTCATCGCCTTGACAGAGCATGCAAGTGCTAATTTTGGTTCCGTGCTGGGGTGTTGTGCCATGATTTTCCGGTAAGTGTGCCTTAGAGGTTGATGGTATCTTTCACCAAGGCCCAGGCTTGAGTGTGCTTCGACACAAGTCCTTTCGACTTCCACGTTTCCTAGTGCTGCCAGGTCAACGAAAAGACCACCGAAAGCAGATCCTTGATCCACCAGCATGCGGTTCGGTATCCAGTGTAGATCATAACCCAGATTTCTAATAGCGTTCGCCATGTTGTCTTAGTCGAAACATCAGGGAGGAACTTTGCGGCGTTGAACTTCGTTCCTTCATCCACAATGTGCAGGACCGGCTTTCCATCAACGTACATGACATCCAACAAGATTCGTTCATTGAATCTCACGTGTTCCGCCCCAAAGGCGACTCTGAAGCGAGTGGGAGCAGTGTGGATGCGTTGGCAAGGATCGCATCGCCTCGAGATGTCCTGGAGCGCTTGCAGAGTCCCTGCTGTGGCTTCTTCCGGTCGTGCTCGCCTTAGTAGGTTAAACAATTTTTCTGCGGAGGGGTGAAAGAAGTTTTGGTGTAGTTTGACGAGTTGAGATCGTGCGAAAAAATGTCGGGGGTTGACCTTATGGGAACGTAGATATGGTTTTTGGCGGAGCGTGACATCGGGATATACCATTCATCGATATACATTTGCTCTCCATTTGATCCACTTACGGTAACTCGTTTAGAGAGACGATTAGCTACTGTGTCGGCAGTGAGTGACTCGCGGTCGAGGATATCCATTCCCAGAAGTGCGGGAATGTCAGCTTTGACGACGTCCAGAGTGACAAGAACAGGTTTTGTTCCGGGAGGAGCGTCGAGTTGCAAGGTGACCTGACCCGTCGAGTCAAAAACAGTGTCCGCAAAACGGAACCGGTTAACGTGGATCCTTTGGATCTTGATGTGGATTTTGAGTTCTTTGGATATTCTGTGGAGTTCTCTCTTCCCAACTACGGATCTGGGCGCTCCAGTGTCGACACAGAAACCCAGAGGACGGCGCACTCTTGTCTCGTTTTTCAGATGAGTTTCGAAGACATCTGAGCAATCAACATAGACATCTGAGCAATCGACATCGTTGCGAAAAGGTTTGCACCTCGGGCAGGTTGTTCGATGAGCAGCTGCCCATCTGCAACGGCGACGAAGTTGAGGCACTGTGCTTCGTCTCCTCTCTAAAAACCCTGCCCATGATCTTGAGGGTTACTGTCATCCCTTTGAACAGAGGCTGACAGATGATGTGTGAACCATTCTTCATCGGCTTGCTCGATGAGGTCTTGATCTGAGCTGACGTCTTTTCCAGCAGTAATGGAGTCGAAGGTTTCAAGTTCCCCAAAGCGAATTGCATTCTCCGACGAGTCATTATTCTTCTCTTCGGGGTTATTAGGGGTTTCCTCAGGAACTTGAGAAAGCTCACCCTCCATTCCCAAAACTAGATCCGAGATACGCAGCCATGTTCGGCATCGGCTCAGATCCGGTGCCCAACATGGCTGCGTATCGCTCCAGGGGCGCATCGGGGCATTGGGCTCCAATGGGCACCACACTTATGGCACTCATTTCGCTTATGGCTTTCTTCGAAAGATCGACTGTGGGCTCTTTCTGCACGGCCTTGACTTTGGCCTTGGGCGTGGCCATGCTTTTGCACAAAGCGAGGATTGCGACCATAGCGCTGAAAGAGCGTGTCGTTCTCTACTATCCTAGTTTCCGTGGTGAGGAGGGTTATCTCGTTCTCCACTTGTATGCCGTCGTGCTGCGCGGTGACAAAAGCATTGAAAGTGTAGTTGGAAGACAGGATACTGCGAACGGCAGCATCTGACCACTTGTACCCAACAACGGCCTTGCTACGGCACTCAATTTTGTTTCCTTCAGCTCGCGCATGGGGAGGAGCTTGAGGGGAAAGATCTTCTATGTGGTTGACTAGCTTCGTCAGGCCAGTTGAAACAGATGATATTTCGTGTTCTGACATGAAGGTACTGAGGCGCAGAGTATCAAGTGTTCCCTTGATCTGTTGTTGACGAGCATCGCTATTGTATTTTTTCAGCATCATGGACATCATATCCTCAGAATATATGCTGTCTTCAGCATTGTGAAAGAAGATTCACGACATTGATTCAGCAACGGGAGATGCTCATAAGTTCTCTGCTGATTGCTCAGCTGGTATTGGCGAGAACCTATCTCGTAGTCTCGTATGAACATATCGATGGATTGGTCAATCTCACCCGTGAACTTTCTGCCCTTGAAGTACTGATGGACATAACTCGACTTGCGTACATCATCACCATGCGATCCTTGGGAGCCAATGATAGGGACCTGGGAATGCCGACCATGGGAAACAGCAGGGTGAGTATTGGGAACATCCTTGATTTTCGGCCGTGCTTCATTGGCAGATCCATGGGATCGATTCTGCAGCGGGTTGTCTCTACGAAGAGCAGGTGTAGCTCGGGGGGCTCTGGTCTGTGGCTCCGACATTAGCAACTGCAACCGGAGTATTATCACCGGCAGAAGTTCCTAGAGCTGTTTGCTGAATACGCACAAGGCTTCGAGACTGGTTGTGCATATCAACAACGTAGATAGTGGCTTCTGGATCACAACCAAGCGTGTGTGCTAGCCAAATCATTGTCTTAATGCTGTTGTTCTTCTTTTCAAGATCGGAGAGACTGAGTGACTCTTCGAACTCCTCATCGATATTGTGGCACCCGTAGTAAGAAGCAGTATCGTATAGGGTGGCAGGAGTAAATAAGGGCTGTTTGAAGAAGTCTGGAGTGAAAACCTCCCTCGCTGGTGGCAATAGATCCTGCAGCAGATCGAGAACGTCTTCAGGGGAAAGCATCGTAGAAGATGGTGCTCCCCCATTCCCGGCCTGCGGGAACATATCTAGAATAGATCGAGCGGCAGCAAGTAGATTTTTTGACAGTGCCGTCTTGATGGGCATGATCTCGATCTTGCGAAGGCGCTTAGCGTGACCAGAGCCCATTTGAGATCTCGTAGCGCCTGAGGGAGGTATCTTGATGCTCAGATACAGATCGGTAAAATTAGGGACAAGGATTAGTGCAACAAGGGTTGTCTAGCCAAAAGTCAGGGATGATACGGACGGCAAGATAAGAGCGCTCAAGGGATCTCCACAACTCCGGATTGTCGTGAGAGATGTCCGAAAGCGCGCGGCGTCGCGCTCGCTGGTTCGATCCGGCGAGTGGCTTGGACGGCGCCTAAAGAAAGGAGGAAAGCGGTTGTAGACGGGGAGGGGAATCGCTTTGGCGTCGCGCCTCGGCTTAAGCAAGCTGAACCTCTTGGCTAGTTTAGTTGTATAATTCTCGTTGCCTCCGCCTCCATCTGCTCTCTGCCGCCGACGCAATATATGGGGCTTCAACCCACTAGCAAGCACCAACTGCTTGCCACGTGGAGCCCAAATGTAATTAGTAACATTGGATCTCACCGGCGTCGGCCACGGCGACGGTTACAAGCGACACTGATCACGGTTAAATGTTGGGCGAAGTCCATCATGGTTAACAGAATGCTAAATGGTCTCGGTACGAAAGTCATAACCTTGCAGCATCTGCTGACAGTTGTAATGGCAATCCGAAATCGAAGAAGTTGTAAGAATGGCACCTATAATTCGTTCTGGACGAAATAGTGGAGCAATTATCTCGGTACCGTTGTAATTGTTGAAATATATCACAAGGCGATGGACATTCAGAAGCCCATGTCAACAAGGTGGTCATCTCACTCACATTCAATCGCACCACTGTCGTAACTTCTGCGTGTCAAATAGAGGATGTTGTCATACTGGATCAGATAATTGAATATGGTTGTAATATGTGCCATATCCTGACAGCGGTGTTGCTGGGAAATTTACATATGGTTGTAATCCTTCTGGTTCAAGTGTGTCAACTAAGCACTATCCGGCTCGGAAAACGTTGTAACAGGGCGGTCACATTCTACAGGTGGTAAATCATGTAGGGGAATGGATGGCCGGTACTCACGGGTCCCACATTTGGGACCAAACCAGCAAAGTTGATCCCACACATCTCCATTGACCAATTAGAACGCACTTGTCAACCATTCCCCACCCGCATGGGAAATTGGAAAGATTCTGTAACGTCGATCAAGGCGGCAGCGGCTGGACGGAAGGGAAAAGGGGGCGGCAAAGCAGTGGGAGGGGTCTGCAACGATGAGTGGGTTGCGCGGGGCCAGGCTGTGCGCCAGATTTCATAGATGGCGCGTGCGGTGATGGTTCTGTCGAAGGCGGCGCACTTGATGAAGGACAACTGGGGGGACGATGTGGTTCAAGAGGTCGGTGGTGAGCGCGGGCAGTAGCAAGCGGATCTCGACCGGGAGGGAGAGGAAGTGGCTGGACGCAGGGGCCGTGAGGGGCGGGGCTGGATGGCGGGCAGCGCAGAAAAATGCAGACGGGAGGGTGCAACTCAGACAGGCGCTGCAGGTGGCCGCAAGGAAGGACGTGCTCTTGAGGAAGGGGGCTGGGAGGGATGTATGACACACAGAGAGCGGCGAAAGGGGGCCAGGGCGAGAGGGAATTTCAAGGAGGAGGCAAAATAGGTAATGTGAGGAAGGAAGGGGAGGGGCTTCGAAGTGGTGCGAGGTGGAGGGGAAAGAGGACGGAAGGAAGTGGGGAAGGCGGACGAGTGGCGGGGGTGAGCGTGTGACATGAAGATCTTGGTACGAGAAAGATGACAACCAGATGGGCAATGAATGAGGCTTTTTACACTAAAGTTGACAATGATAAGCAATTATTTCGTTGTTGTTGATTTTGCTTTTGCTAATTACTCCAAGTTTGATTGGGGGTTCATTATGACAACTATTTCGAATAATGGCAATAACATTTACAACCCTTAGGAATTAGCCGCGTATTCTTTCATCATGGTTGACATTTGAGCTCATTTTACCATCACATTGAAAATGGATTGCTGTTCTGTCACCCACTGTGACAAAGATCCTAACCATTTCCATAGGATAGAAATACTGCAGATTATGACAAGTAGCTTGAACTAAAATTGTATAATGTCAATTTTTATAGGACATTTTCCAAAAATGTTTCGTCATTCCGCTTCCTGCCGTCGCACATCCGACTCTGCAA
Source organism: Chondrus crispus (assembly GCF_000350225.1). NCBI lineage: Eukaryota > Rhodophyta > Florideophyceae > Gigartinales > Gigartinaceae > Chondrus > Chondrus crispus. The sequence goes on from NW_005179057.1 coordinate 929,034, forward strand.
TTCTGCTACTACTGAAGCCACACGTGTATGAACACGTGTAGGAAGTATGATAACCGTGCCATGCGTTTTGCATAACACTAATGCGTGGGAGGCACTACTCCAAGTACTGTACCTGTAGCACTATTGCGCGACCCCCCTTGTAGCCTTTGTCTCTAGTCTGTTACACGTCGATGCTGTCCTTCTTAAAAGAAGGGCCAAACTGTCGCACGTGCCGGGCAAGTATGCGCGCCCAGAGGGGTAGTACAGTGGGATAGGGGTGCAGTGCCAGTGAGCTGGCAGAGTCTATGTGCGGAGCGCACGCACGTGAACACGTAGAACTTCCAGCGCACGCAATCTCGCGCGCCTATTTGGTCGTTTTCTATTAGCCCGCTCCCAGGCGCGAGCTCGCCGCTCGCCCTAATAAAATGTACAGCTACTCCCTCCACCTGGAAGAAGGGAGGCAGCGGGGGGCTTCTGTACCCTTTCCTCTTGCCGGCCCTTTCCCCTGAAGGCGACGCCCGTCACTCTGCGCAATGCAGTCTACCACAGTTATGGGCCCAGCGCCCGGCGCCGCCAGAGGTTACTCGCCGACCCCCCCTCCGGCGCGGTCGACCGAAGCAACGACCTACAAGAATGATGATCCGACGTCTCCCGTTGGGTCGAGACGATATCTGCTGCCGCCAAGAAGGGCAACGATAAAATCTACAAGACTCTCGCCGCAACACTCGCCCGCCATATCTACGACCGCTATCTACCTAGCGCTCAGAATTCCATCGTCGATGAAGCACAGGCGAAAGGCTTGATCAGCTACAAGCAAGATGATCAAATTGCGGCCATCAGAGAAATCCTCGAGTTGATGGCCGTGCATCCCCCATCGCTGTCGTCTCGCGCTTGATGGCCGATTCAACAAGGTCACAAGGAGCCGCCGCCAGCCTTCGGAATACCTAACCACATTCGCCTCTCATTTCCGCGGCCTAGAAGCGTACCATCTCATTCACGGAGGACTCCGCTCCTCGTCACAAGTCGGAGAGGTTCCCGTTGTCACATTGCTCAACAATTCCCGTTTAAGGGAAGAAACTCTCATCAATGCTAAGCTGCAGCTTATCTCCTTAACACGGGCCCGTGAGAGTCGAAGACAGACCGAAGCTGGGTATGTCCTGAAGTCTAAACTCGACAAACTCGGCGAAGTTGCAGCGCAACTGGGCGAGATACCAGACGAACTTCACTTCCGTTGCGTCACAAGTGAAACGCTCGCAACGGCCAAGTCAAAAACAAAACGCGCTGCCGTGCCATACTCTTCACAGGTCAGAAAACGAACCGAGTTTTATCAAGTATTGATGCAACGCTCCAAGAGTCAACGAATGACCCTAGGCGAACGTCTACTTCGACCAACCCCTCGCTGTCGTTTGAACTTGGACGATGCCGTCATTGCACTCGGCAATCTGTCCTTCTTGTGGGATAACTCCTCTCGTCCCTGGTTTGCGTGAGAGTCGAAGGTTTCGCGTACGGAGAGCGCGACGCGGACGCGAGGCACGCTAATTAAACCGGTACGGACGAGCTGGCGAAAAGGGAGTGGCACACGTGGCCGGTTACGGGCAGTCGCTCCGTGTTGCGTAAACAGAGGGGACCGGTCACGGGTTAGAAGCCAGCGCTGGTAAAACTACCGAACGGTCGTAGGTTGGGCGGCAAAGCGACGGGAGCGAGCTTACCCCAGTTTACTGGTGGAGACGGGTGTCAGGTCTTAACCCTTCAGAGGGACGAATCGGACACCTGTCCTAGTGCAGAACCTGCCGCCTAGTACGTGCCAGGTACTGTATACAAATAAAATGCTAGCGCCAGGTTTACCAACTACCGCGCGGATTCTTTCACTACACGTGAGCGGGGTACCCTACGTACACGCCCCTCCCCACACTCGTAGAGCAATTCTCTTCGCAAGTCTCTACCACACCGATCCCGGTACGGGCTGTTTCTCTGTGCTCCCCCTTTCAGGAATCTGAGCTACTACGAGTCGCAAGCTCGTTTAAACGGAGAAGGGAGAGTCGGACGCTCCGTAGCGCTGTGCCGTCGGCAGTTGTGGCTTTTATTTTTCTTGTGGTTGTTGGACCATCGGTCCTCGGGCTCTGCCTGACAGGCGTATTGTACGACAGACAACCCCGAGCCTCTAGCCACCCTCATCTTTGTATGAGGGGCTCGACTGCATCAAAACACAAACTTCTTTAACGTTTGGCAGTGGGGCCCATTCGGACATATTCCCAGGCCTCGTGGATTGTAACTCAATCCTCGACATTGGATGTCCGTCTAGTGTTGGAGGCTCGGCTTCTGCCGCCGCCCTATGCGTGGTCATGGGAATAAATTTGTGCTGGAGCCTCTCGAAACAGAGCCTTTTTACCACGGCTATGGTACTCAGTGCAAGGATAAGAAGGTAACAGTGGCGACTCGGAACTTGCAGATGACCCATTTGCTCGGGCAAAAGGCCGCCATCCAGTTCCACATGGTGAAGGGAGATGATCCCCTCTTACTTGGGAACAACGTCATTTCAGTTTCGACGCTTGTTGGGGCGGAGAACTTGCTCCTAATTCCCAAGAATGTTGTCGCCCCGGTGAATATATCGCTTCCCACGTACACCATTTGGAGAGTCCAACTGTCTTCGGACTATGCTCCATGTCGTACTGGCACAAAGCGTCCACTTCAAGACGCTTCTCTCTTCATCAACCTCTGCTTACGCCGCTCACTCCCTCATCAAACGGGGTCCGGGCCTCGTCGCAGGGGGAAGCAGAGCAAGGCCGTTAGGGTAATTGCTGTCAAACTCCACACCTTCACGCACCTCACTGCAAAGGACATGAATATTATTTGCAGCAGGGCTGGCGGTCTAGACCCATTCTTGTTTCAAGCGTTGGAATTGGTCGTTCAGAAATGCACGTCCCGCAAACGGTCTGGCAGGCCTCCACACTCATCCAAGTTTTCATTCGCCAGAGTCCTGTCCGGCTTCAATGACCATCTGCAGGTAGATTTCCTCTTCATTAGTGAGCTACAAAGCCTCCTGATACTCTATATAGAGGACGTTTGAACAGGCTTCTGGCCGACCTCTCCCATGTCTTTCAGGGACGTGGAAGATGCCTCCAGAATGATCAAGACGAAGTGATTTCGACATCCATGGGCCACCTCAAGTGCTCTCAGGGGATCTAGAGTTCCACAATCGGGTAATTTGCAGTCCCTGCGCTGATGCTAAGGTGCAGTACGCGGCTAGACCCGCAACGAGGCAGAACAAAGTTGTAGTAGTATGACAATTCCGTTCTCGGACGCTCTACAGTAGCTAGAGTGGCCTAATTTACAGGTACCATACGTTGCGTAGTGAACACGTGCAAGCTGCAGTGACAGCACACGTGTACTAGTTTACAGGTCCGTGTACACGTGGTGCCAGGGGCACAGTGACACACGTGTACACGGGAGGTGTCTCTTACAGTAGTTATGATAGCTACTGTACAGTAGTCGTACAGTAGCTTGAGACCCGAGGGAGGCAGACGTACTAGAGAGGAACTGCCTCCCTCCCGGAGAATAAACCAGCTACCCCATCCCCTCTGAGCTAGCCCCCAACTTCCTAATTAGGACTCACCTCTCGTCTTCAGGGGTAGCATCTCCCTTCGTCCGTTTCGGTCTCGCACAAGCCACCCTCCTAGTGAGGTTGCTGGCGTTGTAATTTACCGCTACCGTGGACACCCCCTCCGTGACGGATTAACACCGAACCGGAAGGATCCATATTATTTCAACTGGTCTCCCGACCTAGAAAGCTTCTAGGAATTCACGAGATCCGATTCGGAATGGGGATTGAAGACGGTTGCAAATTGAGAGACAATATCGTGCAAAGGTCGAGGCCACCAGGCTGGAAAGAGCAGGCTCCATGCCTCCCTTGCAGAGTTCCCGTGCTAGGAATGTCATCCCGTTCGGGAATGCGCAGCTTCCCGACGAAGGCCCGCACGGCTTACAGTGAGAAGTTGACCTGCAAAAGGACGAGATCGCAGACGCGTGAGACGTCCGCCCCTTTGCTGGAAGGGCAGCTCCTCAAAAGACGCCAACACGACCAAACTGGAGCAAAGCCGGTTACAGTGGTGGCTGATTGCCCAGAAGGGATCACGCAGCTCAGAGGCGCCGCGAAGATCCCAGCCACACCGGGCCACCGCGGCCAAAGGTCCATATTGGAGAAATGGTTAACGTCCGAGTTGGACCGCCGGGTAACGGCCGCCGTGGAGGCGCAATTGACAGGCACGCTCCGAAAGATCGTTGAGGATCACAGCCGGACCCTCGTAAGGAGCGCCGTGGACGAAGTAGTCGGACGCGGCCCCTTTTGGGACACGATCACTTCAACCGTGGAGGACGTTAACCGGGCAGAGGTGCGCGCTCGAGCGCCGCAGCCAGAGCGACTGCCTCTGGCGACAACGGCCGTACTACCGCCGTCGCTGACGCGTGGGAACGCGCGGCCGCAGTACCCTCATATGGGACGTGAGACCCCGTGGGGTGGAGAAGAGCGCGATGGCCGACTTCAAGCCCAAGAGATGGGACAGCCACCCACGTTTCCGCCCGGGGCCGGTCGCGTAGTGCTGCCGACGCAGAAGTACCGGAGAAAGATCGAGGGCAAGGGATACGAGACCGACGGATCGGAAGGTAGTGACGCCACGAGGGACGAAACAGACTCCTCGGACGACGATTTTGAAGTAGACGTGAGGCATGTGCGACGGATTCGCCCCCTAAACGACCTCTTTAAAAAGGTCATGAATTACCGCCGATATCGGTTGCACAACCGTTCGGGACGATACAACGCCAAGGTTGCCAGCACGGTTTCGAGGGCCGGAAAGCGGATGGCCCTACAGATGAAGGGCGTGACCTTCAGTGGAGACGACCCGATTGCGGTGCTAAATTTCCTCTCCAGGTTTACGGCGGCGTGCAACCAGAACGGCGTGCATGAGGGAGCGGCCGTCTAGTGCTTCCAGTTCTTCATGACTGGCACGGCCTTGGCAAAGGTGCAGTCCCGTATTGTGGGAGAATCCGGGGTGGTCGATGCCCGCAGGGACGAAATGTTATCGTCGTACCCCGAGGCCGTAAACTACCTACTCAGGACGTTCGCGACAAACGAGGTCATTGCTGAGGCCTACGCTGAGGTGACGGGCTTTAGACAAAGTCCCAGGATGACCGAAACGGAATACGGAGACTGTCTCTGGAAGAAAGCACTCCGTAGCGGAAATGTCTTCTCCGATAATCGGCTCAAGTCGCTCTTTGTGGAAGGGCTCCTTCCGGCCATCCGTACTCAGGTGCGTCACCATCTTACGACGCACCCCCGCGTAGCCTTTACAGAGCTAAAGCAGTACGCTGAGGGCGTCGGGATCGCCTACAGGGGTGGAAAAAAATATCCGGCGGTCACGAGAAGCCGGTACCACCTTCGACCCCGAGCGGGACGTCCGCATAGTAGTTTGCTCATTTCAGATGAATCGCCCGAAACGTGTCCTGTCAAGGAGGCCAACGGTGTTTGTGACTCTCCTCTCGGTATGACCGTGGAAGCGGCTGTGCAGTCGCCTCTAGGGAACCACACAATGGATACCACAGTCTGCTTAGGTCAGAAAACCCCCAGGGACGTAGGGAGTACGCCACAGAAGTCTAAGACGTCCCTATGGAAGGAGGAGTACCCAAACGGGGAGTGGCCCTGGCGCGACCCCAGAAGGGATGTCGGCTTTCGAAGCCCCCACTCGAGGTTAGACCCATCGCAAAGAGTCGACCGTTGTCGGATATGCCTTTCCGTGTACCGGCCGTGCTGTCACGGACTCTCCAAGGAGGATGGAGTCCGGATGCTCGCCCTTAGGGAGCGGAACTTCAAGGCGAAGGGGTATGCGTCCGCTACAGTCCATAGCGAAAGCCATCAGAAACGGCGGACCAGAAGATCCCGTAAGGGCAAGAAGGTCCCCACCGATTCGGAGTCCGAAAAAGTACCCCCGAGGGAAGGAAGAATTAATGCCGGCGAGGTGGTGGTGGCGGCGCCCGAAAAGGACCAAAGCCAGGCCAACGGAGAAGACCCTAAGGGAAATAGGGGCACTATTCCCTGCGGGGCTTGTGACGAGCCGCCCGGAGGGGCTCCCGAAGACAACCGTTTGGGACGAAATCGCGAGACCGGTAAACGTATATCAAGGTCCTCTCAAGGAAAAAGGGCCGAGAAGAAGAGAGGAAAGTGAAGCCCGAATCCCACTGGTGGGAAACTGTCCCGCTCGGGTCGACGGAGAAGTTCTTCCGACGACGAGATCCCCTGCTCTTTATGCCGCTCTCCGAGCCGGCCTTGCTGTCCCGACTTAACGGAAGACCTACGAGTTCGGTTACTTTCTCACCGAGAACGCAATTCCTTTCGACAGGACATTGCGCGTCTGGTCCGGGAATTAGAAGCGTTAAACGGCCGCAAGGATGTCGCTGGACCCGCAAGGAAAGAAGAAAAGCCGAGGCCGGACCACACTGTAGAGGTTTGTCTCATCCCTCGAGACAGGTCCTTGCCGAGACTAAATGAACGAAAGCGGTCCACACCCGTCGGGGCGAGATCGGAACCACAGCCCCGAGGACGTCTTGACACACGGCAATCGAAGCCCCATACGGGACACACAGGCTCGACCCTTTCAGGGGGTTGGAGACGAACCCCCAACTGGGAAAAATACGAGCCCACAAAGGGTACCCCTCGTGTGCCTCGAGTTCGTCGCGGACGGCAACGCCCCCACGCCCCCTCGAATTTACAAGTGAGGGGGCGCCACCAAAAGTTGGTCCGTTATGGGCAGGGCTGCTTGACCGCACAGACCGAACTGCAAAGGGAACCTAGGATAGGACAGTCCGAAAAGGTCCTTTTAATAGGGGGTATGCCCCGCTAACCGCAGTTCACTCCCAAGTTTCCGAGATCGGACAAGCCCAAAAAGGCGAACAGACCACAACGCACGTTTAAGAAAACCCCGAAAAAGTACAGGGCACGAGGCCGGACTCGGAATATTCTTAAGTCCCGAACGGGTGAAACTTTCAAGGTCGACGGAGCGTTGGAGAAGCGACCGCACCTCTGTCGTTGGCGGTCAACTAATCCCGTACGCGTCGCGGTTGCCGAAACGTTACCTGCGAAAGGACAGAAGAAACCCGGAAGGGACTTTATTACAGTTCCCCCAGGGTATGTAGTCCTCCTGGTAGACTGTACCACCCGTCTCGGAAAAATACCGACGTCCTTTTAAAAAGGATAAGTGGTCGACCCCTGGTGGTGGACGGCAGTCAAGTGGGAATCTGTCAAAAAGGGGAGAGGAACCCCAAAGGGGCGAGCTCGTATAACCGACGATTTCCCGTCCCGCCCGGGTCGGTCGTCCCAAGCCGGTTCCGAGATGAAGGACGTGGGGTCGAGCGGCGGACTTGTAGGCGGTAGGGAGGCCGTCGCGTCCGTATTTATAGCCACCGTTCGCGGAATTCGTCCCGGCGGCGGAGGGGCGCCCCAGTGGGTTTCGCCCTGAATTACGTCCGTGGAGGTACTGTGCGCACTTGTCGGCCTGAAAGGCGTTGCTCCGTAGCCCACGCCCCTTCGGCGGCGGGCCTGCCTCCTAATCCTTGCGCGGGAGGGAGTCGTCCGATGGCGGAGAATAACGCAAGGGGCGGGAGAAGCGACAGGACCACAGAACGGGCGGACGCGAGAGAGGTCACCTGCTCCCCTCTGTCACGCGGGAATGTGCCGGCCTTCCTCAAAGGACAGAAGCAGCCAGGACTCCCGAAAGGGCACGGAAGGCTTGACGGGAATAGACCGTGTGTCCGAGTTCGGAGGAGTACCGCGAGGTCGAATGCCGCCGTGCAGAGGCGTCGCGGAGGCGAACCGACGCCTAATCACGACCCGAAGGGAATTCACACCGGGCCGGCTTGGGCCAGTTTCGCAATGGCCCCGTGGCGTCGGTTACGTCCGTACAACGGCCGCTTGAAGGAGGCCAACGGGCGCGGGCCACGAACATAATGGCCGCCCCGAGGACGTGGCGCACTCAAAGAAGAGGGGTAAGGCTTCCGAATTTTTAAAGTGAGATTCGGAACTGTGCAGGAGCCCAAATAGGCCAGCCAACCCGCTTGGGATATACCTGTAAACCCTGTCGGGAGAACGGCGAAAGACCGACAAGACGGACAATTAGGGCCGAGAAAGACCCGTCCGGGATTGCATGTCCCCACGGCCGGAGCCCCCAGGGAAAACCCAATCGAGACCACGTTGGGAAGGTCCCCATGACAAGAGAAGACCCCTCTGGGAAAACTAATTGAGACCCGGTCGGGACGGCGCCGAAGACTAGAGCAGCAGAAGGGGAAAGGATGCGAGCAAGATGACGCAGCGGTCATCCCAAGGAGGGCGACAAGCTCCAAATTCCGCCTCCGAAGGTCGCGTCAGAGGCAAGCTGGTGGACGAAAGTGGAGCACGTTACGTGAAAAATCGACCAAAAATGGTAATGCCCAATGGGAACGCCCAAAAGGAAATTGGTGGCGGTTCAAGGAGGCGGTTTGAGGCACGAAGATTTTAGGGAATGTCCAGTGGGAGCTCGTTAATTTAAAAGGACAAGCCTCGAAGACGAGAAAACCAGGCACGTTTTACTGTCAAAAAGGCCGATTTTTATGGCAAAGGAAAAACCCGATCGGGCAGTCACTAGCCTAACGAAGGCGAAGTCCCGACCACACATGGATATTAGTAACGCACGAACGACCCATCATGGACGCAGCGACGACGATTGCCGCTCAAAGAAACCCTGTACGGGAGAGCGCAGGCACCGGGCGTCGCCGAACAGTACGAAGGAAGGCAACCCCGATGACAGACGAACCCCATTGCGGGAGACCATGAACACGTCCCGCACCCTCGCGCCGCACTGCACTCCGTGCACGGCCCGCCGCTGCAGCCTCGCCGCCCGCGCCCGCGCCGCCGCCCGTGGCACTCGGAAGGCCCAATTGGGAAAAATGCGCTCACCACCGCGCCTCCCGACGAAGGGTCTCCCTCAGCTCGTCTCCGCTGCACGCGCTGTATGCGCCCAGGCGTACAGTATGCCGCAGTTGCGACAAGACCGTCGCAAATTGCGGCGCGTGCCGCCGCCCGCACAGGGGGTACCAAGACCGATTCGGAAAATCTGGGAAAATTATAGGGCACGGGCGACACGTGGATGCTCCTGCAGTGGCACCGTGCGCGAAAGGCCGGCAAAGACCGATTCGGAAAATCTGCGAAAATATTGCGCACGCGTTACACGTGGATGCTACTCTCGTGGCACTGCGCGCGCAGAGGGCGCACACGCGTTTCGGAAGTAAGTGAAATTTAGCTGCCTCGTGGCCACATCGCCACGTGTGTTAATGGACACACAGTGCGCCCCGGGGCGTGGCGCAGTCCAAGAAGAGGGGAATGTAGTAGTATGACAATTCCGTTCTCGGACGCTCTACAGTAGCTAGAGTGGCCTAATTTACAGGTACCATAGGTTGCGTAGTGAACACGTGCAAGCTGCAGTGACAGCACACGTGTACTAGTTTACAGGTCCGTGTACACGTGGTGCCAGGGGCACAGTGACACACGTGTACACGGGAGGTGTCTCTTACAGTAGTTATGATAGCTACTGTACAGTAGTCGTACAGTAGCTTGAGACCCGAGGGAGGCAGACGTACTAGAGAGGAACTGCCTCCCTCCCGGAGAATAAACCAGCTACCCCATCCCCTCTGAGCTAGCCCCCAACTTCCTAATTAGGACTCACCTCTCGTCTTCAGGGGTAGCATCTCCCTTCGTCCGTTTCGGTCTCGCACAAGCCACCCTCCTAGTGAGGTTGCTGGCGTTGTAATTTACCGCTACCGTGGACACCCCCTCCGTGACGGATTAACACCGAACCGGAAGGATCCATTTTATTACAAAAATCATATCCGTCAAATCCGCCAATGCCACAATCGGGCTCTTCGTGCAACGCCTACTAATAGATGATAAGCACCAGAGAACGGCACGAAGAAGCAACAAGCTGCTTTATAAAATCATTTTCCGTCTAACTAAAGAATGTCTTGTATGGAGGGAAACGGGCCAGTGGCTTTGAGCTTGCGCAAGTTCTCACGCCATCCTGATGTGATTTGAAGCAATCACTCTTATCCAGGCAGGCTATTTGGGCTCACCAATAGCAAGTTTCCAGAAGAGCCCTGCAAATGCTGATGTCGATTCATCCTGCACACCCACCGGCGAGTTCCGTTCTCCGCAAAGGGTCTGACGTGTACTTCTACGAGAAAAGTGCGAAGTCAGCTTCATGGATAAGAGGGTTCGTGCTTCGTGCTGGACCGCATGTTGTGCGTGTAGGCATTAGAAAGGACATGGTCGGACGCTCGTATCAAGCAGCCTACGAAGACGTGCGACTCGTCCCATCCTCGCCACTTATCCTTGAACAAGACAAGATCGAGCTAGGATTCGGAGACATGCAAGGTTCTGAAGATTCAGATGAATAAATCACAGACGCCTTTAACATCTCGAGCGAATCAATAACGGGCACAAGCGTCCTTCTCACGGAATCGCCGTTGGGAGAGGCCGACCCAACTGGTCCAGAACACACTTCTAGCGTCTAGGGACAGCACTCTCTTGTTGTTAATGCCTTGGGTACAATCTATCCGCCTTCAGACCCGCTTGTCGGCGAGGTCGTGCTCTGGGTTCTCCATACAGAACACTCCTCAATGCTGACCAGTTTTGTCTCTCCAACGACGAGACTCCAACTGCCTGCGATGGACAGAAACGCTCCAACATCAAAGGAGATGTTGCTGAAGGACATCGGCAACACTCCTGGTTTTGGAGCAAAAGATCTCATTGCTTAACTCTCCTCGCTGAAACAAGAGGGGTTGACTCGTATTCGAGCCCTTTTAGGAGATTTTCCAGTCAGAGAATAAAAGCAGCATTTTGACCCTCGCTGGCTACTGGATGAAGCCATTTCCATGGAAAAGACCAACAACATGGAGAGGGAGCGTACCAGCCAGTCTTCATCAGAGACGTGCTTCGGAACTTTAACATCATTAGCTCTCATCACTACTGCCAAGTGAAGAGGAACAGTGAAGCTAGCAACTGAGGTTGGAGTGCCGTCTGGTCCCCCATGGAAATAGAGACGCCGAAAGGAAATCACTGCGGTTCGACTCCTCGACAGCACAGTTCCCCTGCATTCGGGTTCTCCTGTCCCTAGCCGTTCTATTCCACTTCGACCTGGCGTCTCTAGACATCGCCGGGCCAATCTACAGGCAGGTATGCTCAAAAGAAATACTTACACGCCCCTGCCGCGAGGCTGGACAAAGTACATAGATGAAGTCTGTAAACTCCCCAAACCGGCCTACGGCCTCGTCGAATCCGGGAGTCTATGGAAGCTCTGCATAGAAGAAATGATTACGACGTATGGATTTGAGACTATATCTGGTCTACCCCCACTCTTCATTCACCACCAAGCTTCCCAGCAAAGGAAAGTCTCCCTTCTGGCTGCTAAGGTCATAGACGACATCCTGTTCGCGGGCACCTCAAAGAAGCACCGACGATTCTTCGCCGCAGTACCTAATAGCTTCAAGGATGGGCGATACATATCGGGGAGACCCTTCGTCTTCAGTCGAGTCCTGCTAATCCCAACAAGCTACCACTCTACTATTATTTCTATGCCCAAATTCATGGAAACGATAGAGTTCTTTCCGCTCACTAGGAAAGGCGAAAGCAGCACGAAGAGAAGTTCACGCAGGAGGAGCTCACTCGTCTACAAAGCCTGGCCGGGACACTCAACTTCCTGGTACATGGCGTCCAGTCTCAAGCATGCCTAGTCGCGAGCAAAATGCAACAAAACCTGTGAACCTCACGCGTGAAGGATCTCCAGCAAGCCAACAGTGCTCTCCATTTGTTCAATCCTCTCCCGCGTGCGCTTCAGTAACGTTCGCCGCTCTCCCCGTTCAACTGCAGCGACATGGGAGATCTTTCTCTGCCTTTATTTTGCAGATGCAAGCATCGAGCATAGCTCATATGGCCAAAAGGGATTAGTAACAGGCCTGATTATGCGTAAAACCGATTCATGTATCTACCACGTGCTGGACTGGCACAGCTCGAAGCAATCCAGGGTTTCCTTATCATCCGTCTGAGGTGAAATACTGGAAGCCGCTGAGGCTGCAGACAGGTCGCTTCTCCTGACGCAGTGCCTATCTTCGATCGTCGGAAAGCACAACCTGTTCCCTATTGTGCTTACAGTGGACTCGTGTGGACTCTACGCTACCATCAATACGCTGCACGACGGAAAAGACTACCAACTTCGTCCCTCCGTTTCAAGAGTTCTATATTACTTTGAAGCAAAGGATATCTCAATTCTCCAGTGGATTCCAGGTCTACAAAACATCGCTGACGAATTGACAAAGGTCAATCCGGCTACCGTTCAAATCCTCGGCGATTTATTTCATTACGGAAGCTACCAGACAGTTACTATCATCATCTCAAAGAAGCATGGGTTGTGAAGCACAGTTACTACTTAAGGTTGCTAACTACTTCGAAGATCCACCGTCCTTGGCCTCCCACTCCTGACGCCTTTTGCGTTTCTTCTCGTCAACCTTTTTCGCACCGCTGCGAGAAGGCTTCCAACGGAGCACGCGAACGTCCTGCAAAACATCGAACTTCATATCGCTACCGACGCACAGCGCAAGCGATTCTGGACAAATCCACATAGGATGCTTCTCGACTCCATCGAGAACCACGCTTGGCTTGCATCTCGTATCAACAACCACAGCATGGTGCATCCCGCACTGCTCTCACAGTGACCATCAACACACCCTCAATTCCCCGTCTCATAAGGAAATTGACACCAAGATGAGTTTTACCGCCAGTTCCATCGCGAATGTGGCCGAGCTCAAGCCGCGGCAAGAATTCACAAAGGGCCTTCACTAAACACCTCACACTCCGATACCGACGATTGTGCTTTCCGTCGTTGAGGTGGCTCCCCATGTCAGCTTTCCCCCTGTTAATGAACTCTTGGTCCATGCCCTGCACGCAGAACAATTTCAAGGCGTTGAGCAACGACGCGCGAAGGCACTGGTTACCGATATCGCGATGAGCGATAGCGCTTCCAATACGCATGTACGTCCGAGCATCGGCAGGTGAGTCCTGTAATGGCCGACACACGCGATACTACGGGCAGGCGCCCCGCTCGCTTAAAGAGAAGCTGCTTCATACCACCCCGGCCCGCTCGTACCATGGCTCGAGGAGCTCACAAATGATGTCGGCGGGGCGCGAGGTCGGTTGTGGAAATCCGTGAGCGCTTTGAGCAGTTGCGGCGCAGCAGGTCTCGGCGGCTGAAAGTGGGGTCGTGTGTGCAAGGTGCAATGTGCAGGTGAGGAGGCCGCTGCGTGGTGATTTGGACGCTGGACGAAGATAGGCGCTCGAGAGTGTGTGCGTCCACTGCAAATGGACAAGGCGCGGCAAAGCGCAATAACTCAACGATCTGCGATGCAGAGTTTAAATGCGCAAACGAGACGAGGGGGAAATGGTTGCGTGGTCATCGCAGACAACGCCGACACTGGCGGGTCATGGTTCGAATCGAGCTCCGGACTACTGTCTTTGGTCGCCACGCAACGAGGGGTGTGTTGGATGCGCCTAATTCACACATATTTTAATCCATCTGTAGCATAAACACCCCCAGACGACCGAGGGTGTATGCGTAGTTCGACCTGTAGACCCCGTTCGAACGGGAAGACAGATGAAGCACCAGATAACGAGGCACAGAAGCGGGCCCTGGTAGCGGTGTGGTAGAGCGGGAAGGTCGGGGACGAGCGTACGCGCGGGCCCATCTACGCCTCGACGCCCCGGAGCAGCGCTGGGTAACGTATCAGCGCTGACGGGCGGAGGCGGATCTAGGCTCGCTCGCGCACGCGTGTGTCCCCTACCCGCTCCCTTCCTTCTAACGCGCGAGAAGGCGAAGGCGCGTAGTTAGAATAAGCTGGGTGGACTGACCTTGGCGGTCGGTTGAGGACAAGTCCGTGCTTGTCCCCCTCCTGCCGCCGTCGGTCCGCTCCCTATTTAATATACAAAACAATCTATCATAACACTACAGTACCGAGGTACTGTAGTGGGCTACTGTAGTGCCGGTCGGCCAGCACTGTAATACTGTCAGCTATGTCGAGGCTGACAGTACACGTATCACTCGTGGTGCGTGCGCGCTTCGCTCGAGCGCTGTACACGTGTGCACGTGACACCGGGACAAGGGACACGCTCATACCCTGTATACCCGTGTCCCTTGTCCCCC
>NW_005179057.1:943376-977660 GCF_000350225.1 Chondrus crispus
CGCACGACGTCGCCGCCGGGGCGCAGGGCGAGGTGGTACGTGTTCGCCAGGACGAGCTGGGCGTCGACGGTCGGGTGCAGCAGCTGGTCCGGGTGCAGCCCCTTGATGGCGGCTTGCGTCCCCACCGGCATGAACATCGGGGTGAGCGCGCTGTGGTGCGGGAGATGCAACGTGCTCGCGCGGGCTTTGTTCCAGGTGGCGTGGATCTCGAGGCGCAGCGCGGGGGAGGACGGGCCGCCGTAGCACGGCGGCGGTGGCTCGACGGCCATAAAGAGGAAGAGGGAGAGGGAGAGGGAGAGGAGAGGGGGCGGGCCGTGAGGCTGACTGTTCGTTTGAACGAGGTGATTAGAAGGATGTAGATCGGGGGGGGGTATCATGAGAACTCATGAGAACGGCGATGATGAATTGTACAGTACACAGTGTACTGTACAGGGGTCACCCGTGTATGCGCGTGTCCCTTGTCCCCGTGGTGTACACGTGGACACGCGCGGTTGTACTGTAGAGCTCGACGCTCTACAGTAGCTGATCTAGTTCTTGATCTAATCTAATTTAAACCCCCAGGGGGGGTTATACTACACCAACCAAACTGTAATTTTAGGGTTGCTGCCGGCGGTCGCCGGGAGATTACCGAGCAGCGGCCGAGGGAATAAAAACCGGGGGACTCGCGCGAGGGAGAAGGGATCCCCGGGGGTAACAACTTGAGTACCCGAACACTTCGCCGGCTGCCCGCTTCTCGTTCCCTGACGCGAGGACGACTGCCCCTCTCGACCGCCTCGCTCGCTCCCGCTGCTACCGCGCCGCCGCCGCCCTGCACCCAGCCTCTTCGTCCCCTGGCGCTCGGCTCCCTCCGCCACTGCGCCGCTGAGGCACGGCTACCGAACTAACCTCTCCCGTCCTTCCAACCCGTGTCTATCACATCTTGATCTTTACAAGATGCGTCGGCGTATTTATGTTTGTTGGTGTTTTGACAGGCTGTCTTAGTTGCTCCGTCAGATATTAGCCGGTAGCAAGGGCGCTGTAATGGAAGGACTTGTTGCGGTAGCACGTCACACTTGCGTGTGCTGTGCATTTCTGGGTAGATGTTTGGGAATATTTTGAGAAGCTGTGTTTCCATACTCGCTTTTTTCAATAGAAAAACACATTGCCCCAGAATATTTCACAAAAGATTTGAAAATCGTTCGAAACTTGATCTGCACCGTTAGCACTTTTGTGCGGTTTGTTGTCCTATTGTTTATTATTAATATCAACTTACCACCCCATCCACGAGCGAGGTGGGTCAATTTTTCAGGACACTTGCAAAATTTCCAAATCCGCTCTTTGTTTATGTGGGCGGAATTTATGCTTGTTGCATAGCTCGTTCAATAGGAATTCCTCCACAATTGGAAGTATGTAGAACGAATGGCCAGTTCTCGAGATAGAGCTCATACAGCGACTTCAGTCAGGGCCAATCGACGTCACACAAAATGTCGGTGTATGGGGTTATTTTGGCCTCTTTGGACTGCGAAGAGGTCCTGTTTCCACCATCACAAGATTTCCATTTATTCGTTGGCGTGTGTACATCATCCATAATGTTAGCACAGCCCCTGAAACCATTCCAACCATCGCTCCACCGTATCTTTTCCTGGATCCTTTTCAGACAGTCCCTGACATATACCCAAATGTCATCGATTGCACAATCGTGCAAATGCAAAGTAGGTTCATGTCACAGTTGTCCAAGCTTGTGCAGACGGTGTGGTTGCCGCTGTGATGGAGTTCCGGCACATGTGGCAATGAGCCGGAAGAGAGGGGACAGAGGTTTTAAAAACAATGCTGATCGCTCACTCAGGCCAGCAGCAAAGAAAGCACGAATTAGGTTCCAATGTACGAGTTCTCAACGAGACGTCACAGAACCTTATGGAGATTTGATGCCAATTTCTACAAGTACAGATATCTGGAAGGCGTTCGGTTGTGAAAGGGGAACCCGAAAAAGCCTGCCTTCAGAAGCACAGCGAATCTCTAACATGCGACTCAATGAGGAAGGCGGGGCTGGGTGGAGCTGTATGGTTCAGACCGTGATAGCAGCTTCGCTGCATATCTCCGAAGTACTTTACCCTGCAAGAAGCGCCATTCTCGTAGAGGATGTGGCACGAACAATTCTACGTTTAGATTCAGACTTACCGACTGAACGCAAGAGTTTACTTACAGAATTAACTTATGTATCACGAAAAGCCCCATAGCGAAGCATTCAGGGAAGGGTTATGCGTGCTGTCCTGGTGAAAGAATTATCAAAAACTCGTTTGGATGCCATTAAAGTTGAAACTGAGCTATCCATAGGAGGACGCACTGTTGATCAGGCATACACAGATTACAAAAAGATGGAGCGGGGACAGGAACTGGAGAAGAGTAGAATCAACATTATGAGGTTCAATGAGAATGCAGTGGAGGACGCTGTTAAGTTTATGCTGGATCCATCCAATGTTGGGACATTGTCATGGGGTCATAAACAGGTTAAACTCAATGAACAAGAAATTGTTTCCCTGCCTGCATTGCGTCGACGTAGATCAAGAATGGACATGTATGAGGATTACGATCGCTACTGCACAGACACGGAAATTAGCACGATATCAAGGAGATCATTCTACAATGTCCTTGCACTGGTTACTTGTGGTGAGGAAAAGCTCTTCACTGCGGTGGACTATGTAACAGGTGTGCTTGTAAATGACCAGGTGGCAGTGCTACAGCAAATTGGAGAAGATTTTGCGTCAACTGAGGAGTTGTCAAAGCGACTCACAGATTTCCTAGAATTAGTCCGCAACTTCCTTCGTCATCAGTACGACGCTCATGTGCGAAGGAATGATGACAACGTCCATACACATGGTATATTTCACGGCCTAAAAAAGGAAACAGAAGCAACTACAGAACGACTAGGCACCTGCAATGCCTGCAGTTTTCTGGGGTTTTTCTTTGAAGATCTTAGAGACTGCATTCGCCGTGCTCTAAAAAAGCCTGTTGAACTTATCGAAGATGCACTGAACGTTGTTGATGACATTCAAGAAAAAATGGAACTTTCTCGTGGCCATCGTGTCAGGGTAGCTAATCAGCAGCGTGCTATCGGATCACTCCACGAAGATCTCAAGTCAGGTTGTGAGAATTGTGGTATAACTACCTTCGTCCCGACCACTCGGAAACGAGGGGGGTTAGAGGTAAGGGAGCGCGCGCCGCTGGGTAACCCACGCGCGAACGCAAACCGTACGGAAGGACTCGAAAAGAGGGAAGGCTCACGTGGCCGGTGACGCGCAGCCGGTCGGTGGTGTTAGATCCGGACGGCCGGTCACGGGTTAGAAGCCTGAGACTAAAAGGAAAACCGGAACGGGATAGCAATTAGCCGTCAAGGGAAGGGAGGCGAGTCTGCCTCCCGTTTACTGGAACGGGGCAGGTGCCCCCGGTCTTAACCCCTAAGTGGGACGCCAGGACACCTGTCCCGCTACAGCAGCTGTTACTTACTGTATACCAGCTACTGTGCTAAATTGGCTAATTTGTGCCATTAACTACTAATTACTAATTACTTACCGTTCGGATCCTACACGTGTAACCAGCGGGGTACCACTGTACTCCGCACCGGCCGTGTCCTGTAAATATAACTCCTTACAGTTCTTCTCGCGCTTACAGCCATCGTACTGTATCCCGGGGCGGCAGCGGTGGTGCGATTGCCTTCGCGCCGTTGTACTACAGACCCCCTTCCTTACTTCGCGATAAGTCCCCGTCGCGGCGGACTAAAATCCGTGCCAGCTGTGACGGACTTCTATCCCGAACGGAGACCATACGTCGGCTGCAGAGACGCGGCCGTACAGTAGGTACCTTCCTCGAGTCCTCAAACCCGCAGGCACACCCGCAGCGGCGGTTATCTCCCGACCCGCGCGGAGGAGTTCAGCGCTCCTGCGGTTCCCGGTTCCATCCGCGGTACGCCACCGTTTGGATTGGGCGGCTTCCGCCTGCGCCGGGCCTCAAACAACCGACGCAAAGAAGCCTTTTTCCAGGACCCCCCCGGAGGGCTGGCCATTTTGCCAAGAATTCCCCTTCGATTTCCTCCAAAACCCCACGGGTACGCCCCCGCCAGCCCCGCAGCGGTACGTCCCAGACCTTTCCCGGTGCGTGCGGTACCTTTGTCGTCCAAAACACGAGCGAAAACCGCACGGTAGTCCCTTTCCCGAACGGTTCCTATTTGGAAACCAATAGAAACTGTAAAAAACAGTCAGAAACGGCATAAACACGTTTCTGTTTCCAAATACTCCCAGGTCGGCGACGACCTCAGGAGTCTGGAACCGTTCTCGGATATGGGCTACGACTTTTATTCGCCCTTCTAGAGAGGAAATCGTAGCCCTTCTTCCCGTAAAGTGTTCTTTTTGAAGAACCGAGCGGGAACTCGGGTTTACAGGTACAGCGGACGGACCTGCTGTACCTTCAGCCGTCCGTATAGGCTTGCCGTTGCGGTGGGGCGTGTTCCCCCGGCGCCGGACATCATCAAACCGGCGCCAAAGAAGCGATTTCCCCCCCCGGAGGGCTGGCCGTTTTTCCAAAAACGGCGCTCTTTCACCCGCGAGACAGCGGGGTGTGTGACCGCCAGCCTGTCCGTGCGGTCAGTGGGGAGCTCCCAGCGGCAGTACGCTCTGCCGTTCGTCCAAAACCGGTCGGTAAGTCCTGCCGTTGTCACTTTCCGCGGAGGCCCCGATTTGGAAACGAAAGGAAACTGTAAAACACGAGCAGAAACAGCGGTTTACAGTTCCGGTCTCCAAATCCGCTTGGGCCTTCCCAAAGTCGGGTTTTCCGTCTTGGGACCTCGGGACGCGGGCGAAGCCGGGGAGTGCAATGCCGTTAACGGGTGGGGGCTACGATTTTTTCCCACCCTTTGAGAGGGGAAAACGTAGCCCATCCGAGGGCTTAATTAAAAACCGGTGAACCGGTTCATTCCAACGGTGCAGCGAGTCCATCCGCACCGGGTCTATCCGGTCGGGTTCGCCGGTGGCGCACAGTAGTATGTGCGCGCCATGAGCGGTACATTACCGTTTACGGGAGGCCTTCGGTTAGTTCCTATATGTAGTCCGCTGGGTTGTAGCCTACCAGCGGGCATCGTAGGAGGGGTCGGTACCGGTCTCCTAGAATTTTCCTGTCGGTGTCGGCGGCCGGTGCGCCTGGCGGCCCGCGATGGGTGACCTCGCTGTTGGTGCGGCGTAGTGTTGCGGAGGTGGCTTCCCGTCCCTACGCAGCACGAGGAGCTCATCCCCACCAGGGGGCTTGCGGTAAATTCGGCGTTATTTTCCCAGAACATTATGCCAAGTATTCCCGCGCGGCGGGTGGCTTTTTGGTGATTTGACGAGCTCCGATTGGGCAGTCTCCGAAAGCGGTCGTGTTTAGAGCCGCCGCCCGTGCTCTGAGGGCCACACACACCAGGATCCTGGCTCTGCTACCGGTTCGGTCGCGGTTCACCCCGCTCTTGAGCGGCCGACGAGGGCTCGCCTTGACAGTATTTCCGCGTCGGTACCCCCCCGTTTGGTCTTGTCTCCCGTGTGCTAACCCGGGCTCGGAAGAGGGCTACAATTTTATCCACCCCGAGGGGGGTGAGACGTAGCCCGCTCGAGGGTTTCCTTGGCCATCGCCGCGTCGGATCGCCCCGCCGGCGGGTCCATTCCATCCGCGCCGGGTCTGTCCCGTGCGGTTTTAGAGGTGGCGCGCGGTCGCCCGCGCGCGCCAGGAGCGGTCGATGAAGGGTTGCGGGAGGCCTTCGGCGGGTTCCCAGGTATCATCCGCTGGGGTAAAACTATACCAGCGGACCTTGTACTGGCTGCCGCTGCGGGTCTCCCGGTGGGCGACCAAGTGGTCAACCACGTACTACGCTGGCGGTTCGGGTGTTCCCGCCGGCGGGTCCGTTGCCGATGCGGCCACAGTGGGGTCGTGGGGTTCCGGCGGCATCTTGGTTACCCGATCGATGCTCACGCGGTTCGGTACCCCGTCTTGGTCGACGACCACTGTGGCCTCCGTGGCGGATCGGACCCGAAACGGGCCTTCCGTTTTCGTTCAGAGCTTGACGGAGGGTCCTCCTCCGTCGCTCGGTAGGTCTCCCCGCTCGGCGCTCGTCAATGGCCGCGGTGGACGGTCCACGTAGACAAAGTCTCCCACCGCGACGACCGGACGGAAGCGCACCTTCTTATCGATGTCGGCTTTGTACTTCCTCTGCGCCGCGGTTAGTTTCACCCGCGTGCGCTCGAGGGCATCCCGGAGCTTCCGCAACGTCGCGCGTTTGTACTGTACCGGGGTCCGCGGGTCTTCCGTGTGGGATCCGGCGTCCTGCGGTACAATACCGGGCAGTGCCAATCCGGGCGGTGATCGCGTCAGCACCAGGTCGAACGGGGATGTCTCCGTTGACCGGTGGATCTGCGTGTTATACGCGAAGGTCAGGGGCTGGATGTACTCGTCCCAGACCCTCTGATGCTCTTCGACATAGTGTCGGAGGCGCTGCACCAGGGTGCGGTTGATCCGTTCGGTTTGCCCATTTGTCTGGGGGTGATAAGCGGTAGTCAGGTAGTGCCTCACACCCAACAAGGCGCACACCTCGTCGAAGAACTTGGCGGCAAATTGTGGTCCGTTATCGGTTAGCACGTAACGAGGTGCGCCGTATACGTAGACCCAATTGTCCAGGAAGGCGTTTGCCACAACCGACGCGGTGGTTGTCCGTAACGGGATGCTGCGCGTCAGCTTCGTAAACCGGTCGGTCATGACGAGCACGTGGCGATTCCCGTGCGCCGTCTTCGGTAAAGGACCCAGCAGGTCCATGGCGACGAAATCCAGCGGCCCTGCCGCTGGGAATAGCTTGAAGTCTTTCTGATGCCGCACCAGGGTTCCCCTGGTGGCGGCGCACGAGGCGCAGTTCCGTACGGTACTGAAGGCGTCGTTGGCCATATGAGGCCAATAATATTCCCGCCGGAGGGTATAATACATCCTCGTACCGCCCGGGTGTCCTGCCAGGCGGGGATGGTGGGCGAGGTACAATATCTTCGCCCTGAGCCGTTTCGGTACAACCCGCTGCAGGGTCCCATCGAGGGGGGATTTGCGGACGACGAACCCGTATTGGTCGACGTCGTAGCGCGAGTCCGGGTTCCCCACGGTCTCGGCGGCCGCCCTACAGAAGGGGTCCTCGGCCTGCTCCCGAAGGAACTCTTCCACCGGTATGGATGAGACGTCGCGTTCTTCGGGTATAACCGCGAACGCGTGCTCAGCTCTCCCGGTGTCGACAGGGGTCTCCCAGTGTACGGTACCTTGGCGGGGGTTATGCTCCTCCTCTCGCCATTGTACCGCGAAACACGAGACCTCGTCGTCAACCGGTTCGGAGGTTGCGCCGTCAACTCGGAGGCGTGATACACCATCCGCGAGTTGGTGCTTAATACCCGGTCGGTACTGTACGTCGTAGTCGTACTCGGCTAGGCGGAGACGCCAGCGCGCTAGCCGGCCGGAGCTATCCGCCAGGTTGAGGACCCATCGGAGGGCCTCGTGATCCGTACACAGGTCGAACGTGTTCCCATATAGATATGGTCGATGCGTGAGGATGCTCCACACGACAGCAAGGCACTCCTTCTCGGTGGGGGTGTAATTTTTCTCGGCGTCGGTTAGAGCCCGGCTCCAATACCCGATCGGTAAGCGGTCACCGCTCGGCTGCTCCTGTAATAGGGCACAGCCGACCTGGTACGCGCAAGCGTCCGTATCTAGGGTGTATCTCTTTCCGTAACAGGGTAGAACGAGGATAGGTGGGGACACGAGGCGCGTCTTGAGTTCCACGAACGCCTCGTATTCCTCATCCGTAAGAACCTCAAACTCGAAGGGTTGATTTTTCCCCGTCTTCCGGTTTAGCGGAGCGGCTATTTTCGCGAAGCCCTTCACGAACCGACGGTACACGTTGCACATTCCTAAGAAGGATCGCAATTCCGTCTGGTTCTGGGGAGGTCGAGCTCGCTCGATGGCGACCACGTTGCGGCGCTCGACCTCCAACCTACCTGGTCGGATCACATGCCCCAGGTAGGTGACGAAGGTGTCGAAGAAGGCGCACTTCGACAGCTTCAGCGACACGCCCGCGTCCTGCAGAAGGCGCAAAACCTCGCGGACGTGCGCGAAGTGTATCGTTACGGTCTTGGAGTAGATGATCACATCATCCAGGTAGACCAGTGCGGTTTCCCATTTTACCCGCGACAGTATAATGTCGACGGCCCGCTGGAAGGTAGCGGGGGCATTCTTCAAACCGAACGGCATGCGGAGGAAACGGTACAAACCGCAGTGCGACGCGAACGTCGTCTTGTCGCGGTTTTCCTCGGCGATTTCTACTTGCCAATACCCGCTGTTACAATCCAGCGTGGTAAAGACAGTAGCGTCGCCGAGGGAATCGATGCACTCGTCCATCCTCGGCAACGGGTAGGAATCCCGAACGGTGACTGCGTTGAGCTTCCTGTAGTCGACACAGAACCGCATGGTACCATCCTTTTTCGGGACGAATACCACGGGGCTTGCCCATTCGGCCGTGGCGGGTTCGATTACCCCTGCCAGGAGCATGCGGTCGATTTCCGTTTTCTCTTTTTCCCGTGCGGTTGGTCCAGCGCGGCAAGGCGCCTGGTAAATCGGGCGAGCACCAGGCTTGAGCTCAATCCGGTGGTTCGTGGACCCGATTTTTCCCAGCTGGCCGGTCCACATCCCCTTGAATTCGGACAGTCCCTCGAGGACCTCCGAGCGTACCTCCTCGTCCTCGGCACCGATGTGGACGTCCTCCTGCTAGGCGTTGCGGTCCTCCTCAGGGGCGGCGGTGTCTTCGGTTTTATCCGTTCCAGCCGCCCCGAGGGGAGCCTTAGGCGGCGTGGCTTGTTCAGCCCCGCCCTTATCCGTACGGTTGTCGGCGGCTTCATCCGCGCCATCCTTTGGCGTTGAGAGGTTGGAATTAAATATCCCTCCCCCTTCCTTAGCTTCGGCCGCTTCCGCGGCCGAGTCGCCAAGGGTCAGGGTGTGAGTGGGCAAGGGAAGAGCCAGTCCGACTATAGTCGGACTGGCTCTTCCCTCGCCCATACCGTATACGGTATGCTTCGGGATGTGAACCGAGCGGTGCCCAAAATTGCTGAGCATTACCGAGAACGGGTTTTCGGGGGCAACATCCATGACCCCCTGTGCCATGAGGGTCAAATTCTTGTGCCCCATTTTTGGGGAGTTCTGTAAAAAACATGGCCCCCCCACCGGCGTGGCGACCCTCACCCTGGCCAGCGTCATCGGAGGAATTGTCACCCCTCTGACGAGGCGGATCTTCCGTGACGGTGTGTTGGCGGGGAACGCCACCTACTTCCGTTCGGGTTTATCCGACGGCGGTAGTTGTTGTGCGGTGCTCCTCGAGGCCATCTTGCGGCCGTGCCTCGAGGGGGTTGTTCCGACCAACGCCACGGGTGGCGCGTCGTGGAACACGACCTTCCGTTGCGGTGGGAGGATCGCCTTGACGTGGCGATCCAGGAAAGTCGTACCGAGGATACAGTCCACGGCGAGGCTCGTGACTACCAGGAACGGGACGCGCGCCACAAACTCACCGATTTGGACGAGCAGGGGGATTTCCCCTAGTGCTTTCATCGCGCGGTTTGACGCGTCGATGAGCGCTGGGCTCCGAACCGGTTTTATCGATGGTCGCCACGACTCGGCGACACACCGTAAATGGATGAGGTTCGGGCCGGCTCCTGAGTCAAGCACTGGCGTGATGGCGACCATCAACGCCTGCTTCTGATCAACCGTCGCAGAGATCTTGTAATTCTGCTTCTTGAAGAAGCAGATGGCCTGGACTTCCGTTCGGTCATCCGGCTGCGCTTCCACTGGCGCAGCCAGATCGGGGGTGCCTAAGCTTCTGAGGCTGGGCACGGGGAGAGACGTCGTCGCCTCTACGCGTCCTCCCCGGCTTCCCCCGTCAGCAGCAAGTCCTCGCGGGTTTCATCCGCGGCTTGCGCCACGTGGTCTTCGGTATGGTCGGGGTGCGGTTCCTCGACCACGTTGACGCCCGCGGGGGCCGTTTGACGCTGGTTTCGCCAAGCGGACGGCCCCTGGCGGTTGAACAGGGATCCCGGGCGGAGGCCTTGCCGGATGTGTAACTTCTGGTAGTTGGCCTGTCGTGCCTCCAGAAGCTTGGCCCGCAGGCCCGCATCGGCAACGACGGGGCACCCCTCTTGTCGGTGCGTGGTGTCAAGGCAGAACCGGCACGGTGGCGGTCCGGGAAATCTCCCGCCGGAGAACCGGACGCGTGGATCCTGCCCTTGCCTTCCGTACGGTCCTGTGCGCACGTCGCCAGGGTTGGCGGCCGGAACCGGGGCGCCCGCCGTCGAGGCTGCCGGCGACGGATAATAACTCGTCTGTGGCGAGCTCATCGAGGTCGGCGTGGCGGTTTGGTCCGTCACGTCCAGGATTGCTTCTTCAGCAAATCCCCCGGCCGTCGGGATGTCGGATGCCGACTCGACCGACAGCACGGGCCTCGTCCTTGCGGTGCGGTCGAATCTTCTAGCCGCTCCGGACGGCTCTCGGTGAGCCATGGCTGACATCCCTTGTCGACGGGAAGCCCGATTGGATTCCCCGATCGCTTGCGCATAGCGAGCGACGGATTGGTAGTTCACATCCGGGTGCGTGGCGAGGTAATTACGAACCTGCGCGCATGTGGCGGGCACTAACCCCTCTACGAACAGGGACTTCAACCGCCTGTCGGAGAATACCGTACCGCAGCGGAGTGTTTTGTCCCAGAGGTGGTTACTGTAGACCTCCTCCGTCATGTTTGAACTTTGACGGAAGGAGGTCACATCCCCAACCGCTTCGGAAATTACCTCGTCGGTAGCATAGGTGCGCAACAGAAAGTTGACCACCTGTGGGTATGTCCGGAGCAGCTCGCGCCGCTCCACGTCAACCGCCATGGTATTTCCATTGAGACGGGACTGGAGTAAGGCGTGAGCCTGCCCGGTCAGGTAGAATTGGAAGCACCACACGGCGGCTCCTTCGGTAATCCCGTTGTGGTCGCACGCCATCTTGAGGCGTGCGAGGAATCCCAATACCGCAATCGGATCTTGACCGCTGAACGTGTGGGACCTCATCTGCACGTTCAGTTTTTTCCGGTAACGGTTAATGTGCCGCGCTACTGTAGAGTCGTAGCGCGAGCTACGCCGTTCCAGGCGGTAGGTCTTGTAGCTGACGGCCTTGGTAAACAGGTCATTGAGGGGCCTGATTACCGTGGGCCGTCGCTCGTCGCTCTTCGGGGCAGCCCGGCGGTGTCTGCTCGAGCGACGACGCTCCTCATCCGACTCGGTGTGGTAGTCTTCCGAGTCGGACGGGTCGTGCCGGTGCCGGTCTCGGCTTCTATCGCGGCGTGCCCTGTGGCCCCGCCTGCGAGAGTCTTCCGAACCGGATAGGTCATCATCGGAGGGGTATCCTCCCCCTCCGGCAGCGCTGTATCGCCCGTGGCGTGCCTCGCGGTTATCGCGGTATCGCCAGCGGCGTCCCTCGCGGTCTTCATCCGTCCTGTGACGGGGGTCTTCTGCGTCGGAATACCGGGTGTATTCCGCTTCGGTCCTGTGCGTGCCGGGTGCACGTCTTCTGCTCAACCGGTACGGGTCCCGATTCTCTGTCTCGGGGAGCCCCAGGCGGTTGTCTGTCCCGCAGGGGTCGCCCGTACCGGCGAGTATGGGGAGGAAATTTTCTGTGGTCCTCCCTGTAGCACCGTGGACGGTTGGGAGATAGATGGCTCTGCCCTCCGGGTGAGGGTCCATTCTATCAATCCCGGGTACGGCGCCGATCGGATCAGCGACATTAAAGCTTGAGTCCGGAACGGTTTCACGGCGCGGCGCCAGCGGCGGTACCGCGCCTCCCGTTTCGGTAAATGTCGTGGCCAGACGGATGGCCACGGCGGAGCTAATAGCTCCCTTTAGAGCCAATGCTGTTGGAGATTCGTCCTCCTGCGCGGCGAGCGCTGCCACCACCTCGTCGCGTACGAGGGGGGCGATGTTCTCGTCCAGCAGGGCTCGGAGCGCGGTGTCCGCATGCTCCGCCACCAGTCTTGGTGCCGTTCGGTCGAGGCAGACCTGGACGACCTGAGGTAATTCCTCAGCGAGGAAATCCTCCATCCAGGTTTGTAGTCGCCGGAGTAACGCGTCGTACAGTACTTGTACGCGGTTTCCCCCACCAGCCGGTAACCCGGCGGTGGTGTCCGAAACGGAAGGGGTCTTCTGGCCCCTGGTAGACGGCGAGCGTAGCAGGGCTTCCGGATTATCGATCCGGGGGCGCTGTGCACCTCTGCCACTGCGGGTACTTGCTCGCCCGGAGGCGGTATCTTCTCCGGCGGAATCCGCACGGTTCATCGTTGATGATCACTGGCGATCGACGCGGTGATTTTCGACCTCTTTCAATCCGATCGGTAGTTGCTCGCGCTGGCGATCCAGTGCGGGCTCAACCTCTGTAGTTATACCCTCCACAAGAGTACCAAAATGTGGTACAACTACCTTCGTCCCGACCACTCGGAACGAGGGGGGTTAGAGGAAAGGGAGCGCGCGCCGCTGGGTAACCCACGCGCGAACGCAAACCGTACGGAAGGACTCCAAAAGAGGGAAGGCTCACGTGGCCGGTGACGCGCAGCCGGTCGGTGGTGTTAGATCCGGACGGCCGGTCACGGGTTAGAAGCCTGAGACTAAAAGGGAGACTGGAACGGGATAGCAATTAGCCGTAAAGGGAAGGGAGGCGAGTCTGCCTCCCGTTTACTGGAACGGGGCAGGTGCCCCCGGTCTTAACCCCTAAGTGGGACGCCAGGACACCTGTCCCGCTACAGTAGCTGTTACTTACTGTATACCAGCTACTGTGCTAAATTGGCTAATTTGTGCCATTAACTACTAATTACTAATTACTTACCGTTCGGATCCTACACGTGTAACCAGCGGGGTACCACTGTACTCCGCACCGGCCGTGTGCTGTAAATATAACTCCTTACAGTTCTTCTCGCGCTTACAGCCATCGTACTGTATCCCGGGGCGGCAGCGGTGGTGCGATTGCCTTCGTGCGGTTGTACTACAAGAATGGTAACCCTACTACTC
Organism: Chondrus crispus; assembly: GCF_000350225.1. Taxonomy (NCBI): domain Eukaryota; phylum Rhodophyta; class Florideophyceae; order Gigartinales; family Gigartinaceae; genus Chondrus; species Chondrus crispus. Next base: position 956,477 of record NW_005179057.1, read on the forward strand.
ACGCTGTTCTTGTAATGGACTGGAAGATGAAGTTCGAGTCTATGTCAGCAAGAGAGACCACTCAGCAACACTTTGGAAAACGTGGGATAGGATGGCATGGGTTTCTTGCCAGTTACTACATGGTTGTAAAGACGGATGCGCTGCGATACACGGTTTATTTTGATCAAATTCTAGATGGAACAAATAAGCAAGATGCATTGGCAGTGAGTTCCATGTTGGAAACCTTTCTCAAACAATTACATAAGGAGCTGCCATTCATAGAATCCGTTACTTTGCAGTCTGACAACGCTGGATGTTACCAGTCCACTGAACTTTTATTACTGATTCCATTTATCAGTGCACTGTCTCCTATCTCTGTCTCTCGGTTTATTCATACAGAAACTCAAGATGGCAAGGGACTTATAGATGCACATTTTGCGCGAGGCTCTTCTCATATTGAGAAGTTTATGAAAACTTCTCAACGCAACATGATCAGAAAGATAGCGACACCCAAGGGCTTATCGGCTGCTTTGGCGTGGGGCGGTGGCATTCAAAATTCTTTTGTACAGCTTGTAAGTCTTGATAGATCGCGGTTAACTCTGCTGAGGGAAAGATTTCTGGAAGTTTGTGCGGAGGCCAAGCTGTACTTTTCCCGGTGCAATGATTGCTTCTTTACAGAGAGAAGTAATAGATTTGTCATAGGGGATATCATTTGCGACCATGTGACGAAGCCAAGACACAAGCAAATTGGTTATACCCTACGAGCATATTCCAACTCGGGTGTTGGGGGCGGTGTGGAGTTTCAAATGTTGTTGAATAGCCAGTCCTTTATTCCAGTACAACGTGATGGTACTCCAGAATTAGAAGCAGAAAATGGTGTAACAAACATAGAGGATTTACAAATAGTACCTGACTATCAAGAAGGTGATCACGCTCATTCGCAAAATGACTTTATAATTGAAACTGGACGGAGATATGAATATCTAAGTTCAACAGCAGAAAATCGAGAAATACTAAGTGATGGATTTGAAGCAGGTACAAACGCAGGAGTCGTACAGCATAATGCGAATAATTCACAGGACATTGTCGACATTGATGAAAGCATATCTTACAATTCACTAGAATGTTATGCACCGTACGGACCACCTTACGGAGAGGAATGCAGCACATGCTCACTGGTACTGTAGTAGCTAAGCGTTCTCGACTTGGATCTGTGCTAGGGCCGAGGGATCGAACCAGAGCACAACGCTTAAACTCACAAGGTAATTTGTCCTCGACAACAAGAAAGGATATGGTGGCATATGCAGTCCGTCAAGCAAATCACCTAATATCCAGTGAGGTTATAAGGATCAGAGATGGGCAAGACGAAATGCCAGAATATGGGCTGGCGGGAAACTTCGAGATTCCGAGTGAACAAATGAGGGGGCAAGGATGGGCACGGAGGCCGCGGAGAGGAAAACAATATAGGAGAAGTTATATTGAGCAGTACAGAGGCGAGATTAAGGAGATGTTTGAAAGAGTCGCGCAGGTTTCTGCTGATAAGCTTGGCCCCTCCGCTATGATTGAGAAATTGCAAGAGAGGTACCCACGTAGGTATAGCCTTCCCGGTGAAAACGAAATTCGACAGAAAATTACCAGGATACTTGGCACACGAAGGAATGGAACCGAGTCGTTTCATAAGAATGATGGTGCTCCATCAGAAAACATTTCAAGAGGAAGAAGGTCCACCATCACACCTCTTCTGGCGGAGGCGATAGTCGGTTTGGTGAATAACAACCCAGCGATTAAGCCTTCCCAGGCGCTGGTAAACCTTAAAATCTCTTTCTTGGAGACTGGCGTCGTGACTAAAGCAGATTTTCCAACAGACAAAGCCCTGAAGTCCAGGATAAGTAACATGAAGTCTGCCAGAAAGCGAAAGGAGAAAGCAAATCTCATGTAGGGTTTCCGTAGATAGCAAGCCTAGAATAAAGTGGAGGTGAATAGTATTCACTGAATACTCAGGCAAAGTACCAAAACCTTAATTTTCATTAATTCCACTGACATTTGGGACTCGTAGAATGTGCTCATTGCGAGAAGTCTGGCTCCATAACGGCTCAGGCGATTAAGAAAACTCTTTTTCCGTTAAATGCTGCTCACTCTGAGCTCTACAGCAAGGTAGATTTCATACAGTGCGTTACAGCAGCGGATTTGCTCATTTTCAAAATGTCCTAAAATCCAGCGCTTTTTGACCCACTTCGCTCGTGGATGGGGTGTTAAGACGTGTACATAGAGGATCGATGGACTACGATGAACCTGAAGCTTCTTAAATCGGGTAACTGCGGTTGACCTCTGCTGTTCTCGCGCACAGCGCTCCCGTCATATATCGTGTTGTTACCTCCCGAAACCTCTGTCCCGAAACCTCCGTTTCGAAGACTCACCATTCGAAAACCAAGCAATTCAACTTTTCTCCACAGAAGTTGCAATATCAGCTGCTCCTGGCTGGTGATCTGTCTTCTTTCCCACACCAAGACAGGCGGGGAGAAGTCGGACTCCCCTGACAACCCCCGCCATCCCAACGCCCCACGGCGCTCCCTCGCGCTCTTTTAGCTCCCACATTTCCGTTTAAACACTACCTCTGTCGGCCGGCATCTCTCGGCATCCCTCTCTCCCCACTATCCACCATGTCGCACTCCACGCGGCTCACGATGTCGAACTCGACGCGGAACAGCGACAGCAAGCAGCCCTTCACGCCGCACGACAGTCTTCTCGGCAAAGAGATTGAGGGTCGAGAAATTCTAGTGTGCTGGGAGGACGGCGTGTGGTATGACGCCGTGGTCGTGGCATACTACCCAGAGACCAACGAGTACAAGATCGTTTACCGATCAGATGACGGCGTAGAGCTCGCCCCTCTGCACAACCGCCGCTGGATCCTAGCCCCAAAGAAGCGCCCTTTCAACGGCATTCCGGTTCTCGACGGCGCCATTGTCGAGTTTGAGTACCCGCACGATGGCGAGCGGTACCTCGCCATGGTTTATGACTACACGCACAGGGGGGAGCGGCTGAAAGTCGTGTATATTGATGAGCATACGACGGATAAGCTCAAGGGCGGGGGGTGGGAGTTTATTAAGGGCTCGCCATGTCTGGATGAATCCCCAGAAGAGACACCCGTCTCGGAGTCTGGCGTGCATTTGCAGGCGGGGAATGATTACGACGGGACGTATGATGTTCTTGCTAATGGCCGGGCGGAAGAGGAGATTGAGCTAGAGGAAGCAACCGTGACGGCAACAGCATCGAGGAGGACTAGGTCCGGTACGACGGCAGTTACGAGGGCGAAAGCCGCGTCTGTCTCCAATGCGAAAGTCACAGCAATCTCTAAAGCGAAAGACGCGTCAATCTCCAAAGACAAGCTAGTCAAACCAATGAAGAGAGCGCACAGCAAAAGCTTGCAAAGTCAAATGCGGAAACTAAAAACCAAACCGGCCAGCAAAGCCAAGAGCAAAGTCGCGACAAAGATTGCGGGGAGAGCAACACGAAGCAGCAGCGGTGGAGCAGGGCTTAGGTCTTCGACTCGTCTCAGAAATGTAGGGAAGCGCTCCGCACCGCGCTGATTCCCCCTGAGTGACTGCCTAACAGGCAGGCGCGCAATCCGCGGTCTATGCTCATCGGCCTTCCATGATTACCCTAAGGAGGTAGTGTCAATCTGTACCTTCTTCCTCATTTCACTACGCGGTCCAGAGACGAGGTCAGAGCCCCTCAGTGAAAATGAGCTACTGATGGCTGCTAATGTGCTGAAAGACTTTTTGAAGCATTGATCGAACGTCTTATGAGATGATTTGTCTCTGAGATCACTAATATGAGAACTGGCGGTTCATGCTTGTCGAGTGTGTAATTGCAAGGTCTGACGACTGCCGCATCTTCCACTTTTAGGGAAGCGTGTTTCAAACCCACTGAAGCTTATGTAAGTCCCGGGTGTGCTGTTGGAGCACACAGGTACTGCATCGTTGTACTGTCCGATGTCGGAGAAGTTTAGTATTACGTGTTGGCTGGCGTGAAACAGTCAGTAGTGACATAACGAAGATGACATTTGTGCACTTGAACGGGAACGTGTTTTTGCAGGTTGTCCGGCCTACTGTATGAAAGCCCAGAAACGATGATTTCTTCCTTGTTAGGAGCTAAATAGTAGAACATTATGCTTCACAGAACCAACGCTCTACTCGGGACGCGAGCAAGCGCTAAGCGCTTGCTCTGAATGTTGTCTACTCGGATGTCCTGCAAGGGTTACTAGTGCTCACGTGGTGTTTAACAATCCCATGTGTGATATATTGTGGAGACAAGAAGAATTGGAGGATTGGAAAAAGTTCTCCCCGCACATCGCGCCGCTTCCGGAATTAGTAAGGTAAAGACAAAATTATTCTGCAGAACACCCTTCGAAGGGTATGTAGATGTGTCTTACACAGCCGCCTATGAACTACAAAACTTCGGCTTGACACGCCTCTCGACAATCTGGGTCGCAAAACCACACCCACAAAACGCTCAGATTACTCCGTGTCCTAATGAAAAATACGTTTGTGTGGATGTATTTCTCGGGCACTTTCGCATAGATAGATAGATATGCAGTATGAGCCATACCGCAGCACGCAAAGCAATCTATCGACGAGAGGCGCTTAAACCTGAGGACCTCTTCAACAATGCGTACTACGTCGCTCTTGATCTTGATTATTCGATCCAAAACCTTGATCTAGTCTGGTCTCGACGGCGATGTCAAAGAATCGCGATACTGCGTAATGTGAACAAGAAAAGTTGGCAAGCAAACGCAAAAAGAAACCGATTTCAAATCTGGCGGACCATAGTTACGTCTTCCACATGCCCATCGACTTTGTCGTTGCGATTCCCTGAAGGTGTTGCCTTCCGTGTGCATTCCTCCCGCGGCGCGGTGGCCAAGACACGGGTGTCAGCTTCCTTAATCGGGAGGCCGTTTTCCTTCTTCGTCCCCCTCACGGCGCGCCATGCGAGGGCGCACCCGCCCGCGGCGGCGACCGTGAGCGGTCTTCTGAGGGTGCGATACCACGGGGGGACGTGACTAGCGCCGCGAAAGCGGACCTCATCCCATGCCCAGGCGCCGACGAAGCTCGCGGAAAGAATGGCGAGCCCCTGTGGCAGCGGGGCCAGGGAGGCGCCCCAGGCGAGCAAGGAGGGCGTGACCGAGTAGGCGAAGTCAAGCGTTGACGGTGCGCGCAGGGCGAGCCCCCAGTGCACGCCGCCGAGAAAGGAGAGGATGGCGGCGCCGTAGAGCTGCGTGGCTTGCGCGAGGACGTGGCCGTTAGGGAGCAGCAGCGAGCCCAGGCCGCCGACGACGAAGGGGATGGCGCCGCCGTAGCCGAGGTATTGGACGATGGCGGGGGCCGTGGGAGAGGGGGCGTGCGCGGAGGGGGACGGCTTTGTGGAGAGGATGCGGTGGTGGATCGAAGGGGCGGCGCAGGAAAGGGGGATGCGGGGGAGGAGGCGAGTGGTGCGGCGGAGCGCAATGCTCATGGCGGAAACGGAAGGCTTTGCTACGGTGGGGTCAACTGGTGGACGGAGGGCAACTTGAGGCGATGATGATGATGATGATCGGATGGAAAGCTTATTGTCGAGATTCATACCGTATGCGACACACGTGTATGAGGGCGCTGACCTTGCTGGTACCAGCAAGGTCATTTCTTAGGAAAGTGATCTCATCTCAGGAATGAACCCGAACAACTCTCCGCACAGTTCGGCTGTAAGTTCAGTTACAGCCGAACTGTACTGGAGGTGTTCCTTCAAGTTGTCGGAGAGTAGAAAAACGGTGTCTTTTCGTATTCAATAAACCTCGCAGGCTACAACCTCAGTGCATAGCGAGCCTGCCTTTTTTGTGGTAACAGCAGGGAACGCATTCGATCCACGGTGCAATGCCGCATCAGGTGCTTGCAATGCGGTTTTCTTCCTGAAGAGCACAACAGGGCAAAAGTTGGCAAAGTTCATGCCTCGTCTTTTCGCTTCTCCCAATTTTCTGAGACAAACTCTCTACTGAGCAGTGTGAGACATAAACTCTCTACTGAGACAAAGCGCTACCCTTGGGTACACGTACCAGAAGGGTACTTGTCTTCATAGTATTTTTGCAACCAAGAAATTTTGTCTTTCATGAAATATGAAAGACCAGGCTCACCTCACAGACAGCCACTCATACATGCACATTTGTTACCCTTCGAAGGGTAGGATACATAAATCGTTCATCAAATCGTTCACCAAATCGGTTCACTCTAATTAGTTGCAAAAATACTACGAATACAAGTACGTGTACAAGTACTGTACGTGTACAGCACGGGCTCCCGAAATCCATCGCCATACCCATACCCATACCCATACCCATGTAACCGTACGGGTTACCGTACGTACGGTAACCCGTACGGGTTACCACCCCCTCCCGATGCTTACCCATGCCGCGACATGGCGACGACTTCGCATGCAATAGCCGCGTTAAACGCCCTTCCCGAGGCATCCTTCCGCTCGACGATCCACCCATGTTGTTCAAGCACAGCCTTTGTGGACGCGGTAGCACGTGAGAGGCCGTTCACAGACGAAGCCCACCTCTTCCGTGCGTCGGCGAGCGCGTGGAACGGCCTCCCGCGCTCGGCCTGGCTCGAAGCCTTCGCGGCGCACCCGCGCATCGGCGGGCTCGAACGCCGCGCCGCACAGGCGAAATTTGCTCTGTGGAGCAGCCGCGAGCAGGCCGCCGTGACAGACGCGGCCCAGGACGTCAGGGCGGAGCTGGCGGAACTGAATGAGAGCTACTTTGCGAAACATGCGTTTGTCTTCTTGATCTGCGCTACGGGGAAGAGCGCGGAGGAGATGAGGGATCAGATCAAGGTGCGCTTGTGTAATGATACGGATCGCGAGGTCGCAGTCGCGGCGGCAGAGCAGGAGAAGATTACACAGCTCCGGCTGCAAAAGGTGCTTGCTGACCTGTGCGGTGAAAGGGAGGGGACGCAACGGTAGATGGCGGAAACAGCAATTACAAATACTGTGTCCACCTCAGGCAGCTTAAGAGCTGAGGTCATATACCATGCATGAGCTACAGACGATGTAATTGGATTGCGTAATGACCCATCTTCTGCACCTCGATCTGTGATACACGACGATGGCGGTGTTTGTCGTTTCTATACAACCTACTACCGTAAACAGCGGTGGCAAAAATTGGTACATAATGATGTGTTTACGATAGCAAAGTGGTTTAATTGAGACAATGGCGAGGCAAACCTGCAGAAAAAAAAAAGGGGGCATCTCACCAGCATCTTTCAGCATAACGCACAGCAGCTGCCCCTGGCTCACTGCAGCGTCTGCGGCGACGCCCGACGCGGCGATCCCGGTCTACTGCATGGCATGGCCCGAAAACGATCGACCCGGCCGCACTTGATCCCTCGCCACGATGGACGCGTGCCCCACGACGGCATCCAAGGGCACGAGACGAGCGCGACAAAAGCGCGACAGACGATGCGAGCAAGCTCGCAATTCAAAAGACGAAAGCGACGGATCTTTAGGTGGTCTTCTTGTTGAGGGTCTTGGTGGCCATGTCCTTGCCCTGCTGGACGAGCTTGTTAACGGTGGGTCCCAAGCTCTTGGCGTGAGCCTCGCCGGCCGTGTACAGGTTGGCGGCGGTCTCGTCGATGACGGCCTCGTGCTTGTCGAGCTGCGGCTCCAGGACGATGTGGTAGATGCGCTCGTAGCCCTTGGTCATGGGAAGCACCAGGAACGCGATGAGGCCGATCTTGAGGATGTTCCACATGGGCACGCGCGTGCTCAGCAGCGGCTCGATGATGAGCCCGGCGAACGCGACCACGGCAAGCACGAGCCAGTACTTGAGCCAGGCTTGTTGCTTGGGCACGTCCGCGCGCTTGACAGCCTTGAACGATTGGTAGCCGGGGTACAGCAGGCCCAGGGATGTGATGGCGACTCGGGTCATATAGTCAGCAAGCGACATGTTGGAGATGGGAGGGGAGGAGTGGAGAGGGGGAAAATGGGGCGGTGAGGTCGAGAGTGTTGGTGGGGGGGGGGGGGGGGGGTTTTCCGGGTGGCGGGTGGGGAAGCGGGAGGGGGGAGGAGGAGTACGACGGGGAAGTGCGGGAGGCAGGAAAATGTAGTTGTCGACGCATTGGTGGGGGCTCCTGATGGGGGCTCCTGATGGGGGCTCCTGATGCGCCCAGCAAAGCAATTAACGCACGGCTGCTGGAGGCTCTCTGGGGCGCATTCGCACGGGTGTAAGCGCGGCGCGCATGGCGGCAATGCAAATACAGTAACCTAAACTTGCCCGCCCTCTTCAAATTCAAACGCGACCCTCCCCCGCACCATGGCGACGCCAAAGCCAACGCCCTGGGACGAGCTGCAACGCCTGGTGCCGCCCCCCGCGACGCTGCGAGGGAGCGACGGCGACGCGGCCGCGCTGCTTCCCGCGCGTTTCGGCGCGGCCGTCGCGCGACGTCACCACGCCCACGTCGCCGCGCGAAGCGCCGCCCGCCACGCGCACCGCGCACCCTCGCTCGACCCCGTGTCGCAGCGTCTGGACACCCTGCTCGCGCACTTTCGCCGCCTCATGGCGTCGCCCAGCGCCCTGCGCGATGCGCTTGAAGGCCCGGCGCGTGACAGTGCCGTCATCGTCTCGGATCCGGAGGCGAGGGACGCGCTTGCTAAGTTGCTTCCAAGGCTTGCTGACTTCGCAAGTTTGAAGGCTGGGGAGCGCGCAGCTTGGCTTGCGGAGGCACGCGTTGGGAAGGAGGTCACTGAGGCCGGCATTGACGACGCGGAGAAAATGCTCTCCACCCTGGAAACGGTGTTTGCCAAGGTCAAGACGAGTGCGGAAGACGTGGATGCCGAAGTACAGGCAGCAACTGAGCGCCAACGGGTCTAATGAAATCGCCTCCTCTTTGGCCTTAACTTGCTTTAATGGAGAAACCACCCTATGACCTACGCTTCATCTTTCGCTTTGCCGCCGCCCTGGCTTTGATACGCGCCACAAGCTGCATCGCCTCGGAGTCGCCCTTTTGTTTCACTTCCTTTGCCGGCGCTGTTGCTGCTCCTTCGACATGTATTCCAACCTTGGAGGCATGCCTATCTCCGGCGTTGCGTCTCATTTTTTCGGCCAAAATTCTCTTGGTCGTCTCATCTCGCTTGAACTTGGGATGCGTCGGGTCCATCGCGTATAAGTGCGAGTCGAACACTTGCTGGAAACGAGGGTCCTCAGTTTCCATAGCTGATCGACTACTCTTATCCTCATCCGCCGAAGCCATCTTTTGGTTCCGTCGCCGCCCTCGTGTCTTTTTCTTCGCCGCTCTGCGCTCGTCTTCGTCGTCCGAGTCTACAGCTGCCAACATCTCGCTCATTGATCCCCCCGACGCACTCTTCTTATTTTTCCTATTCATCATGAGAAGTTCCAGTTCGGCCTCCTGCCGTTTTGGATCTACCGACTCTGCTTCCGCTTCCACAACTGCTGAAGCAGGTGTTTTTCCACTCTTACTACTCTTCTTCCTCGTTTGTGCACGCGTCTGTTCGGTTTCAGCCTTGTCAAAGTCGTGGTCGATGGAGAAGAACGGGTCCGACTCAAGTGTTGGGTTGTTTGCAGTGTCCTCAGCCACTCCATTTCCATCCTCTTCCCCGTTTTGGCTAGCAATGCTTTGCTTTCTCTTTCGCCTCTTCTCCGCCTTCCTCTCTTCCATTCTCCGTAAACGAGCTTCCCACGGTGTTTCACCCTCGTGCTCTTTCTTTTCTAGCTTCCGTTTCACAATGTCCTCACCTTTCTCCAACATACCGGGTTCGAAACTAATCTCCATCCCCATGTTGTCTTCCTCGGCATCTCGCTCCTCATTCACAGCGCCAAGCAGGAGGTTGCGTTTTTTTTCCAAATCAGCCGCAGATGCCGGCTGCTCATCCTCCGATGAGGAGCCAGCCAAGTACGCTTTCAGATTCTCTTCGTCGAGCTCATGCTTCCCGACGGCTTTCTTCTTCAAAATAACGCGTTCGGGATCATCCACATCCCATGACAACTTGACATGCGAATTGTTGAGAGATGACGGCGTTACGTTGGGGGGTGCATACCCTTCTGGCAACTTATTCGCTCTATCTCTGGGCTTGGTTTCGATGACCATGTCATCAGGGATGAACCGAAGGTCAAACGAGCGGCCTGATTGCGCGTAATCGACACCGTCGCACTGCTCATATACCGCATCCGCAGCCTTCACATCTTCGAATTGAACAACGCCGTAATAGTACTTCAAGCGCTCCTCCTCGTACTTGCGCAGCGCTGCTTGGGACTTCCAGAGCTTATCATCGTGGTCGTCCTCGTCAGAAGCGCCCGAATCATCCTCGGACCCCTCCCCGCTTCCGTCTCCCGCGTCGTCTCCTGCGTCTTCCACTTCGTCGTCGCTAGCTACAAGCTTCTGCTCCCTAGCCTGTTTCACCACTTCAAGATCGCTCTTCGGAACGACCTGAGGACCCAACTTGGCCTCCACCGCTAGTCGTTCCAGCCCAAACTTTGACGGATGCACTTCGACAAACTCTACGCGTTTTCCAGGGGGGCAAAAGCTATCAAGGCTGGCAAAGATGTCGACAGCTCTGGTTGCCGACCAGTCCAAGCCCATGACGGCGAGTCTTTTTGTGGCTTGCCCGCGCGGGATGTCCTCCATCACCTCGTCCTCATTCGGAAAAAGCTCCTCATCGGCATCGCTGCCGTCGCTGCTGTCGCTGCTGCCATCGTAAGCCGCGCGCTGAGGAGGAAGCTCACGAATTATGGCTTTTATTTCGTCCTCCTCTTCTGAGGATGAATCGTCACTGCGCTCTGCAATTTCCCGTAGGGCTCGGTCCAGTTTGGCGCCGTCGCGTTTCGGACGACCGAATCTGTCCACCGGTGCGCTGGATTTCCGAAACCCAGGATTGCTTTTAAGCTGTCCTTCGAATCTTGCGTCATTGATGGCTTTTTTTGCTCGCTTTGGTACACGACCGAATCTTGGATCCCATTCTGCAGAGGCGAAGCGAGGGTCAGGTCCTCGTTTTTCGGTGTCAAGAGTGCGATGTGGACGTTTGGCATTCTCCTTAATAGTCTGCTTCATCGCGCCCCCGGAATCGTTTTGTTTCATCCTCAGCGTTAGCTTTGTAACACCGTCAACTACGAAGCTGAATGAGCTTCCGGTCTGTCACAAGTTACGCCGCCGCCGACAAACGGAGGATGAACTGAAGACTTTTTCCCATCCCAACCTTCATAGTATTAAGCTGAAAAATATCTAAAAACCTCGCATGGGGATGTACACGTGTGTCACGTGTATAAGGCCTTGGATATGATATGGCTAATCAGAACACGCCAGACTACGGGAATATGGGTCCTCTTCACACCCCAAACCTTGCTCAACAAGTTGTGGAACACGATCCAACTCTCGATATTAAGAGCCCTGATCCGAATGTGCTCTGTCGTCGTCTCCGCTGAGACAGAGTGAATCTACGAAACAGAAGCCTGACTCCTGCTCAACTGTCGGATAGTAGCACCACAAATTAATTCGCAGTGAAGAAACTTGTGCGGAATGTTACCATATCTTGATCCCAGCAACATTCCCTGCTACCTCACAAACTTGTACGGCAATAAAACAAACATAAAAGCCCCCTACATAATCCCCACAATGCGCTTTCCCAATTCTACTAAATCAATATTGTCGAGCTCAATCACCAACCACCGCGTGAACAACTCTGGCTTCTCCTTTGACCTCTTCACCAATCTTTCCACCGGCCACCATTCCACCCCCTCCACTTCCGCCTCATCAAACCTCACACGTCCATGCGCCATCTCTTCATACAACGCCGCGTACGTATTCGTAAACATATTATCAATCACGCCGGCCTCCTCATAGAACTGTCTCGACAAGTACGGCTGCCGGACGGTCACCAGCGCGTCTGCCGGAAATCTCAGCCCAAGCTCTTCTTGCAAGCCGCGAGTCGACGCCGTGATGTATTCCTCACCTGCAGAGAGATGCTCTGCCACGCTGACATCCCAGAGCTTGGCGCCGACTTTCTTGTGCTCTGAGCGTTGTTGTAGAAGCACCTCGATCGCCGCCGTGGAAGCGCCGATCGAGAGGTGACTGCGGAAGAGGAACACGTGCGTGGAGCGATGGAGCTGTCCCTCTTTGTGGCACTGTGCGCGGCTGGCCGTGTCGACAGGTGTGTTTGTGTCGTCGACGACGTCGAAAAGCTCCTCCATGTTGTCGGCGTCTGCCTGTCCGTTCGATGACGCGACGACAACCGTTCCGCTTCTAGCAGTCGCGGGGTCCATCACATCGACTGCGCCGCTTGCCATTAGCGAGGACGTGTAGGATATAGGTTTGACTAGGGGAGATGGAGATGGAGATGGCGGGGACGTTTGAAGCTGGTAGCCCGGACCATGGAGCATCTGAGGTGTCCTCGGATTGGCCCTCTGGGCCAAAACTGCGCCGATTTCGGGAAATCTCGAATTGAGCACTTGGAAAAAGAATGTCAAAGAGGTCACGTGGTATTTTGCATGTGTGTGCCCATATATTCGGAAAGCATCATTCAGACATATGCATAGTCGTATGTAGTATAGAGTAGACTGCATCTAGTTCTAACGAATGAGAAGCAATAGATATCTGGCATTCCGAAAGATGAACTGGTGCAATACTTTGCTTCGAGGCTCTTAACGGGGGAATGTCGACATTCCTCCCTCCGTCTTCAATGCCACGCACGAGGAGAGTGTCCGCAGCGGTATATGTCGGCGGCAGAATAATTTACAGCCACTCTGTGAAAAGATGGGAAGGATAGTGTATTGAACAGTAGAAGTCAATAGTCAAATGCTGACCTAAACGCCTAAAACGTTGGCTTTGCGTAGGGCTTTTCTTATCATAGGTGCAGCGAAAGGTGCCTCGAAAATACACGAACGCCACGCAATGGAGATGAAGGGTTTTCCCGCACATCCACGCCTACAAGCTGGCAACTCGTTCTCCCCATCTCAACATAATATGGTGTGCAAACGGGTCATTTGCTCTATGCACGGCGGTTGCAATTACTCTACGCCATATTTACCGACATCTCTTGCAAACGAACACAATATATAATCAGAGTTTCAGTTAGAACTCATCAATCGTGTTAAGTTGATAATCTTGTGTTCGCGTCAACCTCGTCTTCGGCGGTGCATCGAGAAATTGTGCTCCGCAAGGCGTGTCCGATTAGAACTCAGCTAGCTTGCCTGAAGATCCAGGCAGTTGAGAGCCTTTATTCAAACCCAAGTCATGAGCCTTCATTCATCTCAATTTGCACAAACCATCATGTTGATGTTCTTTGCGGTATCTTTGAGGTCATGTAAGGCGCAGTACACCTCTCCATGCAAAGCGCCCTCCGGAACAAACTTTAAAGACCCACCGAAATCATGGTGCTTCGTGAAGGCCACTGTCACCTTGTCATCGGGATGCATGACGCATGTCGAGGAGAAAATGACGATGCCATATTCAACGGCTATCTTTGCTAGGTGGATACCGCATCAACACGGACAGAAGGTTTCGAACATTTCGGCCTTCGTCGAAGATGACAAGACGATATCTGCTATTTCCTTGACAAACGTTAACACATCGTCACCGACAAACACAGCAGTCAAATTTCGGACTTCGCCTTCGAACACTTCAAAAACTGTGGTCTTGCAGTACAAGATGGATTCCGGCGTCACGTCATTCACAAACTGCGACGGCGACGGGTTTCCGGACACCGTGCTCCCAGCCGGCGTCTTCCCGATGATAGCGAAATGGGCAATGGGCGGCCTTTCCGTCGCCACAGTGAAGACGCTTGAGGTGACGTTCAACTTTGCACACACCTCCCTCCACTACCTGGACAGCCCCACCAAGCACCCGAGCGACTTCAAAGATACGGTGACAATACGTCGCGACGAGGACGACGGGCCCATCACGGTGACGCATCGCGGTACAGCGCGGGGCTTTCTCGCGGGGGAGTTTTTCTACTACCTGCGGTTCGGGCTACTTCAAGGGCGTGTCGCGTGCCCGACGCCGCGGGACTGCGCGTCGGAGCGGTCGACATTCTCCGAGGGCGCGTCATGCGGGCTGCGGCGGGAACAGGTGGTGGGCATCGCGGTGGGGCTAGCGGCGGCGGGGACGGCGGTCGTGGTGGGGGCGCTGATCTACGTGTGCCGGCGGCGGCGCGTGAGGCAGAGGCAGTCGGTGGCGGGCGACGGGCAGTCGTCAATGCGGAGCGCGCTACCGGACTCGCTGCAGCACTTCGCGTACGACACGGGGGACGCGGACGCGGGCATGACGCGCAAGTGGGAGGCGTACGCGGTGACGAAAGTGGTCGAGGAAGTCAAGGCGAGCGACCTGTCGCCGCGGAAGAGGTGAGGGCGGGGGGGAGGAATGCTTTACAGAGATGGGCTAGTAGTTGCCGTTCTTCTCCCGCCGGAATAGAAGGATGTGCGGCTCCGGGCGGTGGATCGCGTAGTGCACCCACCCGCGCGACTGCTGCACGCCGATGGCGCGCCACTCGTTCTCCGACAGGAGACGGTTCTTCGGCAGGTGCTTGGCTATGTCCACCGGGAGGATGACGTGTCTGCAGGGGAGGGGGGTGCGGTGGGAGGGGGATGGCGGTTAGGGAAGGGGGTTTGGACGGTGCGGGGGGCGGGAAGAGAAAGGATGGAGGGGCCGCTTACCTAAACTCGTAGACGTCGTCGTAGTACTTTTCTGAGTACTGAATCTGCGGGACGGGCATGATGGGGGGGGTAGGGTGTGGCGTTGCGGGTGAGGGACGAGTGGTCGGTGGTGTTGCGGGTGGTGGTGTTCGGGTGTGACGGAGGAGGAGGAGGGGTGGCGGCCGGTAGGCGTCCAAAGTATAAAGATAGCATGCTCAAGTGCTATGCGACATGGCACGTGTACAAAATGTCATATTTGAATGCGATTTGAATGCGATTTGAAAAATGCAAACACTGTTCCCCCAGCCGTGCACCGTGAGCCTCTTTCTCTTCGGCGATCCGGCTTCGTAATCCGGTTTCCTCATTCAGCTTTCTCTTCGTGACTCTCTTGCCGCCAAAATCACAGCAATGGTTCCGCGCGCAATCCCAAAACCAAAACCTCCCGCAGCCAAACGTTGCGCCTGGTACGTGATGCATCCACCCCCCTCATCTTCCGATGCGCTCGCGCAACGTCCCGCTGCTCCCCCTCTCCGCCACCCCCCCATCCGCCTCCTCCCCGTCGCCGCTTACCACCCTTGCATCCAATGGTGCTTCTCTCCCTGAGGCAAGCGCCCGACGGCTGGCAGGTGCTCCGCGGCGCGGGCACGTCTGCGCTGGACGCGCGCCTGTCGCTCGCGCCTTCGTCCGCCGCGCACGGCCAGGGGCCGGTGCTGGTCTTCGTGTCGGCGTCCGACGTCGACGCGCTGGCCGCAAGCCGCATCCTCACGGCCCTGCTGCGCGCGGACCTTGCGCGCTACGAGATTCACCCCGTCATCGGCTACGACGACCTTGCCGCAAAGTTCGCCGTGCTGGCCACCAAGGTCGAGCCGCGCGCAGTCCTGCTTGTCAACTGCGGCGCCATGGTCGACCTTGGAGCGGTGCTCGGGCTGCAGGAAGAGGAGCTGAAGCCGACTGATGTCAGGGTCTTCGTCATGGATTGCCATCGCCCGTACCATCTGAGGAATATTCGAAATGAGAGGGTCGTGCTTTTTGACGATCTTGAGGAAAATGCTATGGCCGAGCTGCCACTCGATGTTGATTGGGAGGACCGCTGGGGGAATGTCGAGGTCGAGGATTCCTCGGATGAGGAGAGCGAGTCTGATGATTCGGACGACTCGAGTGATGACAATAGCCGTAGTGAGGGCAACGACTTTGCTATTGCCAAACATAAGTTGGATTCTGCAGATGCAGAGGCCCCAACCGTGAAGAAGACAAAGCCAAAAAAACGAAAGCGTAGGCGAGATCGCGACGCAGACGCTATCATGGAGGACGACGTCCTCTTCGATGGCGAAGGTACTGGCCGCGCCGACCCTGACGATGACTCTGACGACGAAGATGACAATCAAGATGAAGGCAGTTCCCAGCCGACCAAACGTCGCGGTCGGAAAGCGAAACGCAAGAGGATACGAAGATCAAGAGGACGCAGTTTGTACGATGATGACCCGGAGATAATGGAACGAGAGAAGCTGAGAGATTATTACTCCAATGCCACACTCGCAATGAGCTCCGCTTGTCTTAGTCACAGCATCGCTGCCGTCTTTAATCGTTCAGATATGGACAGCTTGTGGATGGCTATTGTTGGTGTCACGAGCCAATTCAATTCCTCTAGCATTTCTTCGGATCTCTATGAGGATGCCAGGGGGTACTTTTTGCAGCAGCTCAAGGACCCCAATCTCAACGGCCAGAAACAGCAAAAAGACAGCTCGCAAGAACAAAACGTTGGGTATGCTCTGGGATGCAATGCCGTGCAAACCCAACGAATTGCTCCGAACACCGAGCTGCGTCTCGACCTTCTTCGGCACTGGTCGCTACACGGCTCTCTGCTACACAGCACGTACACCGCAACAAGGCTTTCGGCATGGCGCCAGATAGGTAAGCGTAGGTTGCTTGAAATGCTTGCAACGCTTGGAATTCCACTCAAGGACAGCCAACAGGACTGGTGCTACATGAAACAAAAGAACAAGCTTGCTCTGGAGCGTCATCTCCCCAAGGCCATTCAAAGGTTTGACTTGGGTGTGAACATCGAGTACGAAAGCTTCGTTCGCTCTCTGCCCGGCCATAGAGGTGACGTCTCCGCTGCAGACTTTTCACATGCCATCAGCGCCCTTCTGGAGTTTGATGACCGCTCTCAACGAGCACCTCGCGGGGAAATAAGCCCTGCTGCCCATACGTTTTGGACGGCCTACGACGCTCTCGACATGAAAAAATCCAATCTTCTTGACACTGGCTTGGACATGGCTGTGTCAATACAAAAGCTAACCGCCGAAGTTGGTGGAGATGTCATCGAAAGCCGGAAGTTTGTTCCCAGCGGACCTTTTCGATATGTGTTCCTCAGAGATCAGCAATCTAAAGAGCTATTTGCTCACCCTCTCCTGCTTAGAAGGCTTGCACTCTTCCTCAAGAAGGCTCTCACCAGGCAGGGAGTTCGCGAAAAGCCCTTCATTATTCTGGCGCCGGACCCCTCACGAGATGTTTGGATCGCAGTTGCTGCAACAACGTCTGGCCAGAGAAACGACTTTGGCCACCGCTTTCGGAAGGCGGCAGAGAGGAATGGGAGCCAAGTGACATACGATGCTTTTGACTCAGCCGTGTGCGAGATCAAAGATGGCCAGGAAATAGAATTTGTTCGCTTCCTCCACGACGTTATGCGGTAGGCTTATTATTCCCACTAGACTTAAATGTAAACCCAGCTCCTTTACTTGCACCTCGCCGCGTGCAACTGTTCCAGCAGTATTGGCAGAATCGCAAAACATATTTCCTAATCCGAATCGCTATCCGAAGACTGATTGTCTTCATCGTCACTGCTCTCATCGTCGCTAGAAGAGCTCTCCTCACCCACAGGAGCCTCTCTATCAAAATCTTTCAGCTTTGTCGAGCCCGCCGTGAGAAAGTCGTTCTTCAGCCATTTCGCACCCTGCTTCCTCATCGCCGACGCCTCCTCATCACTCGAACCTTCCTCTTCTACCTTCTTCCCGGCATCAGACGCGGCATCCTTACTCACCCCCGCCCTCATCATACTCATAAAGCTCTCCCTGCTAACAGGGGGCCCCTTTTTCTTGTTGGACCCCTTTTCGTCTTCATTCATCTTCTGCGCCTTTGCCACAGCGTTAAATAGCGCCACCGCACCCTTCGTCGCCGTCGCTAGCAGCTCTTTCTCTAGCGCTGCGTTTGTCGCCGCGTCGGGGATGACCAGCGCGTTGTTCTCAAACTGCAGTTTGGCCTTCTTCGCCTCCTTGTACTCCTTGCGCAGCTTCTTTTCTTCCGCGAGGCTTTTTTGCACGTCCTCATTTTCGGCCAGCACAACGGACGCCTTCTCCGACCGCGGTCGCTTCTTGCCGGTCACGCGCGAGCCCCGCGAGCTCTTGGGCTTCACGAGCCGGTTGAAGACGCTGCCCAGCGCTACGCCCGCGCCTTCGCTTAGGACAACCGGAGCATCGGCCGGCTTTTTCTCCTGGGAATCTGTTGCCATGGTTTGTGCTACAGGTTGAACGGGGTGCTGCACAGCGGTAACGTAGTGCTGCAAGAAGACGATGAGGAGCAAAGACGTTGATAGCGTCTGGGGGGAGTTACTGGGGGGAAAGGAAAATATATTTACGCCGCCGCCATCATTTTGAGCCGAAAAGATTTGCCAAATTAGGTTTTGAATTGTGGGATCAAGCCAGTTTGCATCACTGTCTGCCGAATAGAGAATTGCTCTTCTTCCCTCTCCCAACAAACGGGGTATTCCGTTCCTCCCAACTCGGACAAGTCTTGAGTTGTGGGTACGTTTTGAGTCAGTATCCAAGGGGCGGGGCTGTCCTCTATGCACGACTTCACACCCAATTGAAATTCTTCTCGCCGATGTTACCGCGCCGAAAGGAAAGAGGTCTCGTTCCATCTTCCGCTTGCAGATCAACGCAATGCCAACGGGCGTACACACAGATCTCTCTCGCAGAGGCTCTACCGGCATCTTGAAAGTTCGACAAAGGCCTAACACCTTCTACACACTGTTCAACGCAGCCCTGTCCATCCCCGCAGTCGCAATTCTATCGCTCTTCGTCCTAGTTCTATCCTATTCGCTCACTCAAACACCACCTCCGTCACCCGAATGGAAAGCAGGTACTCAAAGGCAAAGACCACCACTATCGCCGCAATCTCAGATCACCCCCGACAACCCCCCAACGCTCCCCGAGCTCCTGGCAACCATCTGCGATGCGCTAGACGCGGTCAACGTAACGCACTGGCTCCTCCCGGGCCTCGGTCTCCTGCCGCCGCGCCGCGCCGGCTTCGACGGCCGGTTCACGCCCTGGCAGGAAGGGGTAGACCTGGGCGTTTTCCAACGCGACTTGCTGCACGTGATCCTCGCGCAAAGCTCTCTCCAAGCGCTGGGCATCGTGCCTGTGGAGTCATACTTCGGGCTGCGTCTCTTCCACATCGGCGGGCACGGTGACGCGCGGTACGACTTCCGCGCGCCGTTCGTGGACCTCGTGTACATGCGGGACGAGCAGGGGCTGGTGGTGAGCCACTGCTGCGACTGCGCGCCGGTGAGCATCTCGTCGTGCACGAAGACGACGTGCGGATGCATGGTGTGCGTGGCGGCGGGCGGGGAAACGTGGCCGCTGCGCGACGTGCACGTGGAGGGCGTGCGGCGCAGCGTGCGCGGGCCGAGCGAGAAGGGGCGGCTGTTGCTGCCTCGCGACCTGGACGGCGTGGATGCGGCGGTGTTCGACGCGTGAGCGGCTACCGGCTCGGCCTCATCTTGATGAGCTTGAGGATGACCTTCGGGTCCAGGTGGTCGATGTCGCCGTCGTCGACCATCTCGTCGACAATGAGGCACAGGCTGGCGTAGTTCTGCAGGATGCGGCGCTCGGCGCTGGCGCGCGTCTCGCCCTGCTTGTTCTCGGGGACGTGGCACGCGGCGCGGATGGCGGCCGTCATGGCGCGCGCCAGCTCCAACATGAGCAGGGCGTCGTGCTCTTCCACGCCCGCGAGGAGAAGCACGACGTCGCCTAGCAGCTTGTACATGACCTGGACCTCCCCGATCGTGGCCACTTGCTCCGGGTTGTCTTCCTTGAGCAAGGGCCAGTGCAACGCGGTGGCGTCCCGCAGCTTCTTCAGCCACTCCGCTTGCTGGCGCTCCGTGTGTAGTTCGTGGCCGTAGTACCGCGAGAAGATGACGCCGCCCGCCGCGTAGGACACAATCGTGATGGAGACGAGCATGGCGGCTTGGGTGAAGGGGAATGTTGTGGAGGGGAGGGCAGTGGAGGGGAGGGCAGTTGGGGGCGGTGGGACGTCTCACCTTCGAGCATGCATCTGCGTCGTGTACACGTCTAACGCATGGACATGTGTACCAGGTTTCGGCATGCAGAAGAGATCGCAGACATCAGCCACCGCCAGCAACCACTGCGCGCGCTATCACTGTGCAACCGCTGCCAGCAACCGCTGCCAGCAACCACTGCCACCCACCTGCGAGCAAGCACCTGCGTCGTGTACACGGGTCACGCATGGAAACGTGTACAAGGTGTTCGCATGCAGAAGAAATCGCAGACATCGCAGACAGCAACCACTGCCAGCAACCACTGCCAGCAACAACCGCCAGCAACAACCGTCAGCATCAACCGCCCAGCAAAAAACCCTAATTCGAAAAGCCCCAA
This sequence comes from Chondrus crispus, assembly GCF_000350225.1. Classification (NCBI taxonomy): domain Eukaryota; phylum Rhodophyta; class Florideophyceae; order Gigartinales; family Gigartinaceae; genus Chondrus; species Chondrus crispus. The sequence goes on from NW_005179057.1 coordinate 976,796, forward strand.
AATAAATTTTTTCCCATCCCATTTTTTCCCCCCCCCCCCCCCCGCGCTCCCCCGCAGCTACCGCTCCTCCCTCGCGCGGCGCGAAGCACAACATGGATACCGTCGCCGGAAGTGCATCGCCAGATTCACTGAGGGCGATGCTACCATGTTGTGCCCGGCCCCGCGCGCCGCCCCCCCACAAGTGGCAGCCGCGCAGCGCGGTCGTCGACGACTACCGGACTGCGATGCTACCACTTGTGCGCGCGCGGCTTCCGTAGAGTATGACGGCGTATCTGATGCTAAGCGCGCGCGGCAAGGTTCTGACGTCATCAATGCTACTCTGTTTTATCCTGCGTGCGATGCCCGACTGCTCTGCGTAGGCGCGCGTGGTGCGCAGCTTGCTGCTTCATGGATTGTTTTATGTATGTCGGATGTGTTTGCTATGTAAATGCTGTTTATGCAAATGCTGGTTATGCAAATGCTGTGTATGTAAATGCTGCGTTTATGCAGTTGTGCTTGTTGTTCGATGTGCTCGCGCGTTGTGCTTAATTGCTTTTATCTTTGTCCTTCCACGACGGCCGCGTGTAGAACAAGTTTGTGAGTTTACATGGAGGCGGAGGTGGGCAGAGTGATTGCCGTGGGTTGCCGGGTAGACGTGTAACCCAGCGGTTGATTGTCGGGAGCGCCGAGTAAAGGAGAAGGCGGAATACAGTACACTGCCACGCATGACGTCATGCGTGCCGCCACCCGACACCCCCCCACGCCGCAACCGCCCGCGACTTTACACTCCTCTCCCATCGTCTTCTTCCCCGTCACCCTTCTTCCCCGTCGCCCTCCTTCCCCGTCGCTCTTCAAACCTAACCCTCTTCCAACCTCTCAATCCCTC
>NW_005179057.1:978220-979763 GCF_000350225.1 Chondrus crispus
CTTCGTGGCGACCGTTAGCGTCGTCGTCGCGGAGCAGGTCGATGGCCGCGCCGTGCTGGAGAAGGCAGAGGCTATCTTCGATGGCGTGGTTCATGACCTTACGGTGCAGGTCGAGACGGTGGCGAAGGACGGCAAGGGGGCGTGTTGAGGGGGGCCGGTTGAGGGGGGCTGCTGATGGGTCCCGGCCTGGTGCATCGTGTTAGTGGCGGAGGAAAATATGCGGCACGGCGTGCATGAGACACGGTCGTGCGCGTGGGATGCAGCGCCGGGACGGCAGGGTCGGACCGCTGCGCGCCGCGGGCTTTCCGATTTGCGCATGTGGAGGTCTGGCCTTGCCAGGGGACAAGTGTAAAATAGGGCGGTGCGACATGCAGCAGAATGTGTCGAGCGTATAGCACAGCGTGTTGTCGACTTTATATGGTCGCTGGGTTCTGTAACTGTGGGAAATGCCGCCGATCTCAGGTATGGTTCGCGAATAAAAGGCCGGTGACCATGTCCATGCATGTCATGGAGTGTCGCTCGGCCGGATGGTCGCTTGTGTATTGGAGCTTAGTTGTGCTGTCACACGCATTTACATATAACCTTTACATGCTCATCTCCCTCACCCACCTCTACTTGCGAGAAGGCACCTTCGGTGCGTAATATAGGACAGTTGGTCTAGCATCCTCCCCTACCCAAGTCTCATCGTAACCATTCTCCCTCTCCCACGCCTCCTGGAATGCCTTGACTAGTGCGCTCTGCACGTCAAACCGGTTCTGTACCACCTCCCGAAACGCGACCCGATACTCACTGATCACCGAGTCCTTATCCCTCACCCTCAAATCAAACCCAAGCCTATCCAGCGACGTCATCGTACAACTAGTTACGTCCTCCAGCTCCAAGAACACCTTGCACAGCCTCTTCAGGTCCTCCTCCTTCCCCTCATTAATGCCCACCACAATCTCGGGCGCATCAAACGCGAGCGGGTCCGGCTCCCCCTCCGAAAACTCGGCGGCATCAACCCACTGGCTCACCACGCCATACCCGCCGACATAAAACACGTCCAGCACATCCATGCGATAGAAGCTAAACAAGTCTGGGTACTTGAGCGCGTCAGCCGCATGCGCGTGGCGTTCGACGTATAAGTCCCTCATCTCGCCCTCCTCCTCCGGCAACGGGGAGATGCCGCCGACGAGCGTGGCGCGACACCCGTCCTGCCCGAACGTCGACGGCGGCTGGCAGTACAGCGAGCAGCGGGTCTCCAGCCCGAGGTTCTTCGTGTGCGTGGCGTTGTTCGCCAGCAGGAAGACCGGGCGCCCCTCTGCGTCCAGCACGTAGTCCACGTGCGACCCGAACGGCACGCCGGCGTGCTTCGCCGACGACGTGCACAGCGTCCCCGACGCGCACACGTGCACCACCGTGCGCGCGCGCTCGCCCGCCGACAGCTGGTGCGCCTCTTCCGGCCCCGCCGTCGCGTGCGCGGCCTCCTCCGCGGCGCGTGGCGCGCTCCGCACCGAGAAGATCAGCGCGCGCGACCCCGCGCCGTACGACACCCGGTAGGTCG
>NW_005179057.1:979863-980703 GCF_000350225.1 Chondrus crispus
TACCCGCAAAGGGAGATGTGCAATACATCGCGCCTCACTTCGAAATTGGCAGCCTAAACGGTTTTAAAGTCATTGATGGGTCGATACATGGGTGGCAAGAGCATGAGAATCCTTATTGCTTGTTTGTAGAGGTACTAGAAGGCTTAGGGATAGCGAAAACCGCCACGATTGGCATAGATGAAAGTGCGCAGTTTTTTATCTTCGACGGCATTAATAAAGCCCAAGAGGGCTTAACGCTTATCAATGCACAAGAAGTCTCCGCCCATTGCAGAATGCATAAATCGGATAACGAGGGGGGGGGTGGGGGTGCGGAAGGATTGCGGTGCCGGTTGGGCGATGGTGTGACGAGGGAAGAGGAGTGATCGAGTGAGATGACACGGAGGAGCATGGGTGGCGCTGGGTGGTGCCCAAAGTAAATCACACGTGGCGACGTGTCCAGGTAAGCAATATACCACGTGGACACGCGTGCCACGGGGCCAAGCGTCCACGTTTCCACGTGGTCCATGTGTCGGTAGGTTCCACGTGGACTTGCAGCAAGAACGAACTTATTGGCCCCTGTTGCGCCCTCTGGAGCGGCGGAGATATCTCCATTCCGCCTCCGCAGACATTCTCCGTCGCAGCGTCGATGTCATCGACGCCCCCCTCGTTTCTCCCGCCCTTCTTCGCCCCGCCACCAACCTGCCCGTCCCCCTCCCGCCGCGCAGGACCACCGGTTTCGCTGTCGCCCATTTCATTTTTTTCTGCGACCCCGTTTCGAGACACCTGAGCGACGTTAATCCTTCCCTCAGCTACGCGGCATCTTGTCGTGCTGTCCACCCCACCCGCCCGTGCCGCCTGCAA
>NW_005179057.1:980803-1025594 GCF_000350225.1 Chondrus crispus
GCGCCGGCCGCTCTCCCGCCCACGCACGCACACCCCCCCCTTCGCCTGCCGCACCCCGCCGCACCCGCACCCGCACCCGCACCCGCCCCCGCACCCGCACCCGCACCTCATCCCGGCCCCGCTGCTACACCAGCCGCCCGCCGCGCCCCCCCTCGCCACGTCCCCGCGCACGCTGGTCTGGTTCCGTGTGGACCTGCGCCTGCACGACCACCCGGCCCTCACGCACGCCTTGTCGCACCCGCTCGTCACCCCGCTGCCGGTCTACATCTTCGACCCGCGCCACTTCGGCCCGGCCCCGTCGTCGAGCACGTCTTCGACGTCCACCTTCCTGCGCACGGGCCGCCACCGTATCCGCTTCTTGCTCGACGCCGTCGCCTCCCTCCGCGCCGCCCTGCGCGCGCGCGGCTCGGACCTCCTCATCCGCGTGGGCCACCCCGAGACCGTGCTCCCGCTGCTGTGCGCCCAGCTGCGCGCGAACCAGGTCGTGTGCCACCGCGACGTCGAGACCCCGCTCGTCTTCATCGAGCACGCCGTGTCCGACGCCCTGCGCGACGCCAACGTCTCGTTTGTCCCGCTCTGGGCGAACACGCTGTACCATCTCGACGATTTGCCGTTTCCGCTGGCGGACACTCCGGAGGCCTACACTGGCTTTCGCGAGGCTCTGCAGGCTACCGTCGCCATACGGCCCGCGCTGTCCGCGCCTGAGAGAATGCCGCCGCTGCCACAGGTCCCGCTTGGAGAGCTTCCGACCCCGGCAGACTTGGGCGTCGCGGTTGAGCCCGCGGAACGGCTCTCGCTGCCAGGGGGGGAGGAGCACGCGTTGGAAAGGTTAAACGCGTTTGTGTGCAAGGCGACACGGGGGGAGGAGCATGTGTCAGGGGCGGAGTTTAATATCCGTATCACACCGTGGGTCCAGATGGGCTGCGTCAGCCCGAGGAGGATTTATTGGGAGATTAGGAATGGCGTAGGTGACCAGGCGTGTAGCAGTATGGGGTTTGAGCTGGTGTGGAAGGATTTTGGCAAGTTTATCAAGGCAAAGCTTTGCGAGGAGAGGTTGCAAAAGAAAGAGGCGCGCCTGGAGCCAAAGGTTGGAGCAACCTTGTCGGTCCGTTGATTCACCATGGCGGCGGTCAAAGAGTTATTTATTCGCCTAGTCTTGTAAACGCCATCGTTGTTGTGCCCAACGTTAGAGATATGTTGCCCTCACAACCCATGTGCATTCCAGCCGGCGAGGGAGCCCGACCGCTTCGGCATTCGCTCGTTGGCGACCCAAAAGTGCCTCATCTCCACAAATTGCGGTGTCTCTACTTCCTCCATCGTCACCATCGCCGCCTCGCGACACAGCGCCTCCAAGTCCGCGCCGCTCATCCCCACACTCTCGCGAGCCATCCGTCTCACAACTTCCTCCTTCACGCCCTCCTGTTCTTCCACGCGCCCACGCTGTCCCACCGCCACCCCGCGCAAAAGCTCTCGCAGAATCTCCTCGCGGTCCTGCAACGCGGGCCGCCTCACCTCCACCAAATGGTCCAGTCGTCCGGGCCTGAGCAGCGCTACATCCAGCGCATTCTTATCGCCCGCGCACGCGAGAACAAACACATCGCCCCCCGTCACGCCGTCCAACTCGGTGAGCAGCGACCCGAGCACGCGCTGCTCCACCCCCGTCCCTCCCGCGTCGCCCCCCGCCATCCGCCCGCCCCCCATCGCTTCGAGCTCGTCGATGAAGACAACGCACGGCGACAACTCCCGCGCACGGTCAAACAGCGCCCTTACACGCGCCTCAGACTCGCCGAGATACTTGGAAAACACGTCCGGCGCGTTGACGTGCAGCCAATTTGCATAGCGCAGTCGCCGTAGAAATGCAAGCGCCAGCCGCGTCTTCCCGCAGCCGCGCGGCCCGTGCAATAGAACGCCGCGTGGTGGATCTACTCCGAGTCTGTTGAAGGTGTCCTTGTGTCGGACCGGCCACTCGCACAACCGCACCAGCATCTCTTTCACATCTGCGTATCCACCAACGCCGTCCCAGTGCGTCGTCGCGTGAGCCCCTGGCGACATAGCACTTGCGTTCACAAAATCGAGCTCCAGCGTCCCGGCTTTCGGCTGATGCGCCGCAACTACCTTTTTCAGCCGCGCATACCCTTCGCAACCGTCCTTCCCTTTCGCAAGAAACCTGAGCAGCGTCAGGCGAAAATCGTTGGGGGCAAACCCTGGCGACCAATCTGCCAACTCTCTTGCCTTCTCGTCAACATCCAATTTCTCCCCATTTCCTGGTCTCACATGTATAAGCACACTCCGCCACGCCTTCTCTCTCGTGCTCCGCGGCGGCGGGAGCATATGCACGACCTTTTCCAAGCGCCCAGCCCTTAGCAAAGACGCCGACACGGTCTTCTTATCCGCGGCCAGCGCGAGCACAGTGGTGCCAGCACAGCGGGTGAAGATGCCCTTGGCCAGCCCCTCAGCATGCTGTGAATCGAGATCGTCTAAGCAGAGCAACCTTCGCTGTTGCACCAGCTCCGAGGTCGTGTCGTGGTGGGGCTGCGCGCACGAGATGAAGGACACATCTGAAACTGCCGCAGAGACGATTTGGCGTCGCGTGGGACGGTCAAAGCCGGTCAGAAGTAGGCCGGAGGGGTGGCCGCTGAGCTCACGGGTGAGGGTGGCTACGCTTTCCGCTAGAAGGACGTCGTGGGCGTTGGCGCACGGGGGATCGTTGAGAGAAATTTTGTCGAGAGAGAGCGGCAGTGCCATTGAATGTTTTGCTGCTGTGTCACCTTTTTTGTCCCTCTTGTCCGAAAGGGATTGTTGTGGCTCATGATTTCGCGAAGGAGTGGCTAAGATGCAAGGCACGCTGGCATACCGGGTGGATCAAGGAACTCCCTCACCAACAAAAAGAATTCCGACCTTTACTGCCAAAACATTTTGATGAAATTGCGCTTTGGATGACCGATAGGACAATCTCGTGAGAGCACCCGGCTCCGTCCAAGACCTCGATAAGAACGAAGCCTCGCCTCGGAGCAGCGCTTCGATCAGGACGGTAGCAATACATCATTAACCGCAATGACAGAGCCGAAGCAAAACGCTTAGTAACTCGGCACCGCCATGCCCCTACCCTACCAGTTCGGGCCCTCAATTGTCTGTCCGCGCCGCCCTCGCTCCGTCGCACCCCGCCATGTGCCCGTGGCCTTTGCCACTCCCAATCTGAACGCCCTTTCCGTGCGCTCGAGACAGATCAGGCGTTCCTTGGAGTTTTGGAGACGCGTCATCGCCATCTGGACTTCCTTCAAAGTCACACAGGCCTACGTAGCGCTGCAGCGACGCTTCAGAAAGCCGGATTGGCCCGCCAAGGTCTGGAGCGAGCAACATGTCCGTGCGGGCGATAAAATGCTCGACCTTTGCACGTCGCTGAAGGGGTTTTACGTCAAGTCAGGTACGTCGCACTTCCGCCCATTGCGGCCCCCCGTCCACTCTGAGACGCCATCGTCACACTCACATGTACACTCATGGCGTTCCCGCTCGGCATAGGGCAACTCGTTGCGTTGCAGGCGTTTGTCCCGATGGTCATTAGGAGAAAGCTGGCCATTTTGCAAGACGACATGCCCCCCATGTCTGCGGAGGAATCGCGCCGCGTTATCGATGAAGAGCTACAAAAACTGGGCAAATCGAGCGCGATTTTCGAGTCGCTCAACTTAGACAACGTACTCGGTAGCGCAAGCATAGCACAAGTGCATCGCGGGAAGCTGCGCGGCGGGCAACAAGTGGCGGTCAAGGTGCAGTTCCCCGAAATGGAGGCGCTGATGCTTTCCGACCTAGCAAACTACCGCGTACTCGCAGAGGTGCTGCAGAGGACCGAACTGAAGTTTGACCTTATCGGGCCCGTCAAGGAGCTCGCCAAGCAGGTGGCTATGGAGTTTGATTTTGTCGCCGAGGCGGAGGGCATGGACGAGATTAGACGTGCCCTTCGGCAGTACCGTAGTGTGTCCGTGCCGGCAGCTGTGCCGGGGCTTGTGTCTCGCAGATTGCTAGTGATGACCTACCTGGACGGCGTGCCTTTGACAAAGCTGGACGGGAAGCTCGGCAAGTTTAGAAGTGATAGAGTTGTGCGCAGAATCGGGCGCAAGGTGCTTGAAAACCTAACGGCATGCTACGGCAAAATGATTCTGTCCGACGGTTTCTTTCAAGCAGACTGTAAGTGCAGATCGAGTCTTCACGCGTCCGTCTTTCGTCGTGATTCTATTTTTGAGGCCTAACTTGTGAGTATGCGTGTTTTGAATTGCTTGACGCACAGGTCACCCCGGGAACATCCTTGTGAGAAACGCCAAGATCGACATTGGGCTTCTCGATTTCGGACAGACGAAACGTTTTTCCGGCGAGCAGCGGGTAGCATTCGCACGTCTAGTGGACGCAATGTCGCGGCAAGACACGCGGGGAATCCGGGTTGGGCTAGAGGGCCTGGGCATCCACATCAAGGCGTCGAAGCGTGCACGGAGGGGGCAGTGCAGGAAGACCACGCTGACGGCCGAGGAGCAGCTTGCGTACACGATGTTCGACACGGCGGCTGTGCCGGGCGTGTCGGACAACCCGTTCTCGGAGGACAGCGCTTTGCGCGTTGCCACCGTGGACGAGCTGCCGCAGGACCTCGTGTTCCTGCTCCGCACGATGCAGCTGCTGCGGGGGATTAGTAGCGCTACTTTCAACGCCGACTTTTCGATGGTGGCGTACTGGGGGGATATTGCTAGGGCGCAGCTTAGGGGATTGTCGCGCGCCTCTCCGGCGCTTAGTCCGTAAGTTTGTCACGTGAGAGAGTGGTCTCTCGACAGGGCCGCTCCTAACCGGGATTTTTTATGGGTGGCGTGAGGATTGTTTGACTTCGCGCTTTCTTAAAGGGGAATGAGCCAACTCCTCATCAGCAACATGAAATGGAAATTTACCGTATGGTGGTAGTGGCGGGGATTTGTTTGTGACGGTGGAGCGCAGTTGAGGGGGGGAGGGTGTACGGTGTGTGTGTATGTGGTGTGGTTGTCCCTGTGTGTCCTCTCGTAGCTCGGAGAGTGACAACGGGAACAGCGCGTCTCGTAGCACGGAGGCGCGGCTAGAGACGGAGCGAGGTGCGCTTCGGTCCACTCGTCCACCCGTAGGACAGGGTGGAGTGGCGTGTGGCTTCGCGGGTGTTGTGGTTCTGCTTTACTGTTCAAGATGTTTTTGTTGTTCCCCTCTCCCTTCACCTCGAGAAGAGAGTCGCATGCTACATCTCACCCCATGCACGCTGCGTGCACTTTATGGATCACGCACGACCAATGTACACATGTGAAGATATTCGTTGTTTTACGATGGTTGATAGTCAGTGGGACATCAGCTAAACAGGATCCAACATGCTACAGTAGCGCTACAGTAGAACAGGACGAATGAAACATTAAAAAGGACGAAAGATTCAAAAGGAAAACAAAGAAAGAGAAAAAGACATGATGAAAAAGGAGACACGACACGAGGGCGGCAGTGCCGGGGATGGGTGGGAGAGAAATAGACATGGGGAGGAGAGGTAGCGGGATAGGACAGCTCGCTTCTACTACTTAGAGCATCTCCACCAAGGCGTGCAACAAATTAGCAAAAGAGCAAAATACTTGCACAGTTGTACAAGCTTTATTGGCTGGGCTATATTTCAAAATTTGCTCATTTGCTATACATATTACATTTCCCACCGGCGAGAGCTTAGAGGATAGAGGCCGTACAGCCCCAGGGTTCAAATCATGGACGGGATCTGGTTTCAAGAAATGGCAGATGATCAACTAGAGAGCATCACAGAGACACTTCTCGGGATCGACGGTGAAGAGGCGGGAGAAGCGAGGCGCTGGTGTGGTTCGGTCCCGGGAAAGTCTCCCAATGTGAATCGCAATCGCAAAGAAGCAGCGCACAGACTACATCTCGACTACTTCTCAGAATGCCCGGTGTACTCTTCTGACCATTTTCCAGACGTTTTCGCGTCTCTATTGCGGTATTCCACCAAATTGTTGAACGTATTCAAGCCCATGATCCATACTTCACGCAGCGAGAGGACTGTACAGGTAGAAAGGGTTTCACGACGGTTCAAAAAACTACGGCAGCCCTTCGCTTGTTGGCATACGGCTGTTGCGCAGACTCGATTGACGATTACATCCGGATGGGGGAATCTACAGCGTTGGAGTGCCTAGCAAAATTCTGCAGTGCTGTGAACGATGGTGGGTTTGAGATGGATTGCGATGCAACGCAGTAAAGAGGTGCTCGGTGTATGTTCGCTCGCAAAGTGAAGGCGCGAAGAACTGAACTTTTCTCGGATTTCAAGGTGTTTCGGTTTAGCGCCACTCATTGACCAATCATAATGCAGCACTTGTACCAAAATATTTGCTGAAATAGAACTTCGGGTGAGAGTCATTTGAGCAAATCGGACTGATTTGCTCGAGGCAATTTCGGCGGTGTTATATTTTTTGGCACTTTTTCGGTCTGGTGGGGAAGTCAAACTAGTATACAAATGAGCAATTTATCAAATTTGATCAAATTTGGTATTTTGCTCGTTTGCCACTGTGTTGGTGGAGTTGCTCTTATGGGTCGGCGGCGAGGCGGGTACAGCGAGACGCCCAGCTGTCAGTAAGTGCTTACAGACGCGTGCTATTTCTCGTGGAGTTTTGTGGTTCCGTGAACTCCGATGCCCCTCGATCCCCGGGGGAGCGGGTGGCCGTCGGAGACTTTATTGCGTTGCGACTACGGTATGCCCTATTCCTATGTCTTATTACTGGAGTGTGCCGTACTGTCGTCTGGATGTAACTACTGTTGTTTTGCAGTGTGTGTTTCGCGCACACCGTCCGAGCGTCGCTTTTGTTTTTCTGGATGTAACCACACTCCCCCTGACGCGAGTGGTGGTGTGCGCGAGTCGTTGTGGCGTAAGTGGGGTGGTAGGCGTAGCTGTATGTGGGTTTTGTGCCGCTTGTACAGCGTTGCCTTGAGGGGTTTTGTTAGGATGTCGGCGTACTGCTCCGTTGTGGGGATTCTGCGAATTGTGATTTCTCCCTTTTGTACGATGTCGTGGAGGTGGTGGTAGCGGACATCTATGCACTTGCGGCGTCGTGTGGCCCCCATGCTTTTCGCCATTTGGGCCGCGGCGGTATTGTCGATGTGCATGGTGGGGCGGGTGCTTGTGATCCCCGTTTCTGTGATGAGTTTTTGCAGCCATGTCGTGAGTGTTGCCGCTTCAGCCGCTGCTATGTACTCTGCCTCGCAGGTGCTCTTCGCCACGACTGGCTGCTGCTTCGCCAGTCATTGTACAGGGGCTCCGTTGACCATGGTTAGCATCCCTGTGATTGACTTCCTGGTGGTCTGGTCGTTCGCGTAGTCCGCGTCGGAGTATGCGTTGACTGTCACTTCTGTTTCCTTATTCGAGGGCATGAGTATATCTTCGTCCTTCAGTGCTCTCAGATATTTTGCAAGCTTCTGTACAAGTTTCCAGTGTCTGCGTGTTGGTTTCTTGAGTGCTCGGGCGAGGGAAGTGGTGGCGAATGCTATGTCGGGGCGGGTGCTGTCCGCGATATATCGGATTTCTCCGACAGCTTTTTCGTATGTCGCGGCGATTTCTTCACATTTTTATTCGCCTTCTGCTGGGGGATCCATTTTGATGCCGTCCAGATAGGGGGTGCTCTTGGTGTTGCTCTCTTGCTGGGAAAGGAGGTTCACAACGTTGTCGATGTGCTCTGGTTGGGACAGGTGTATTCCTTCCTGGCTGTACCTTATTGTCCAGTTGAGGTACTTGCTTGGCCGCCCCATTCTCTTGACCTTGTACTTTTTTTGCAGGATTGTGTATAGGTCATTGATGAGGGCTTGGCTGGTAGCAACTGGAAGGAAGTCGTCCATGCTAATACCTACGAGTATGGTGTGCCCTTTTTGCTTTTTTGTGAACAGTGAGGTGTCCGATCTCATTTGTTTGTAACCATGTCGTTTGAGGTGATGGTGCCGCTCTGTACTGTATATATTGGCTGCCGCTGGAGTCCCGTATAAGTTGCCCTTCAGCTCGCCATGTGTGCTTCTGTGTTTGTACGTGCCATCGAAGCGTTGAGGCTGCCACACGTATACTCGGTTTTCGTGTTGGTATTTCTCATGCAAATATGCTCCAGTGATGTCGAAATGCCCGATGCTCATATTCATGGAGGCTGCTATGGCGAATAGCGTTCTGATCGTGGTGCGGTCTGCCATGTACGTGGCCGTTTTTTCGGGATCGTAGTGCTCGTGGGGTTTCATGCGGTCTCCTCGTATCGAGCATCGCGCTTTCCTTGTTGTGGTCCCTTGCCCTTGTCCATGTTTGTATCGGTAGGTCATAGTGGTCGGGATGATGGCTGTGCGTGCATGGTTGGGTTTCTGTGATGCCCAGTCTATCGCCTTCATGTCGTCTATTTGCTCCAATTCTGCGTCGTGCGCTATGCTCCATTTGTGCGCGTCGGGGTACAGTCGCGCTTGTTTCAGTTTCTTCGGCGGTGTGGTTGTTCTGTCGATTTTTGTGGGCACTGTGCGCGTGGCGCGCTTGCGGTTGTGTTGGGTTTTCTTCTTTGCGTTTTGTGTCATTTGCGATTGGCTTCGTCGGGGCTGTGTGCGAGTTGCGAAGGCTGCTGTTGTGGTCGTGCAGGGCTCCCTGTGTTGGTGGTACGGACGGAAGTTGTCTGCACGCATTTTTGTGTATTTGCGTGTGACAATGTGTTGCACACATATGTGTGTTGTCTATTCCGTACATGTATCTTATTGGGGTGGCCTTTTGTTGCAGCTTCGGGGCGTTGGGCTTGAGAATCGGCGTGTAGCCTACTTGTCCAAATGTGAACATTTTCTGCATTTGCGGTGCGGTGCCATGCCATGCTGTGTGCGGGATGCTTTTCAGGCCGTGATGGTATGTTAAGTTGTATTTAAATACCGCGTCGTAGAGTGCATCCTGCCAATGTGCGTCTGGGAGTTGGCTGTGCGACAGTGTCGCTCTCACTTTCTCCATCAGCGTGCGGTTTATCCTTTCTGCCAGCGCATTCTCCTGAGGAGTGTATGGGGTAGTCGGGCGAAAGTGAATTCCTCTCTTTTTGAGCTCTTCTTGTACTGATTCGGCGAGGTACTCTTTTGCATTGTCGGTTACCAGAAGTCGCGGGTACCGCTTGTTCTGGGCGGCGATGTGCTCAATAGCGTGGATGATTGTCGTCGGGACTTGTGCTCTGTTGTTGAGACAGTATACCCATAGGTGCCGTGTTGCTGTGTCAATTATTGTTATGAAATAATTAGCGTTGTGTGTGGATGGCGGCTTTATGGGTCCACATACGTCCGATGAGAGGCTGTCTCCTCTTGCTGCGTGGTGCTTGGTTCTCCTGTGGGGTCTGGCTGTCGTTTTGCCGTCAATACAGCCACTGCAGGTTATCTGTGCGCTGTTGTCTGTTAGACCTTTCGGTAGGGGTGGCAAGAGGCCGTTCTTGGACATTATGGATATGGTTTTCGGGTGGGCATGGCCCAATTTGAGGTGCCACTCGTGCATGAGTTGTTGTGTGGCGTTCCGTTTCGCTTCTTTGTTTTGGGGTGCTGTTGTGGTGCGGAGTGTGGGTTTGCGTTTGGTTGGTCCCGAGTACGGGGTGCTGTGTGTATGCCTTTTTGTGAGTGCTGGTTGTTTGGTTTTTGTTTTTTGGGAAGTTGTCTTCGTTTTTATCGTTCTTTTCTTACTTGGGTACGTACGTGCGCCTTTGGCGGTTGGCTGTGTCTCACTTGTGAATCTATATTGTCCTTTCGAGTAGGATGCCGTTAGTATGGCTGTTGGTATCTTGGTCGGTTCATGCAGTCGTGCGTGTGTTCTTGTGAATGTGACATGACCGTGTGCAGTCAGGTCGTGTACCGAGAGGAGATTTTGTTGGGTTTCCGGTGTGTGGACAGCTGGTAGACAGATCTTGTTATTCTTCGTCTGTATTCCAATGTTGCCGGAGTGTGTGATGCGTACGCGTTGGCCAGTGGCAGTCTGTGTCAGTGTACCGGTGCTGGGATGCATGCTCGCGTGGGGTGTAGCGGTATGCGTTGGTTGTGCACCGGAATCCAATATGAATGTGTCCTTACCTTCGAACGTGTCCTGTTGCTCTGTAATTGCGTCTTCCAATATTTGGAGGCGTTCGCGGAGCTCATTCACTTCGCGTTGTTCTGCGCTTTGCTCGTGGTTGCCGTTGTGGGACGCTGTGGCTCTGTTTGCGTGTGCTTTGCGTGGTGTGGTGTGCTGTCTCCTTGCCAAGCATTTGTCAGTGCTGTGCGTGACACTGCCATGGATGTGGCACCAGGTCCCTTTGTGGCCTTGTGGTCTGTCGTAATGTCTCTGTGTGGTTTTCGGTTTGGTGGTGCTTTGAAGTCTGCGGTTCTCTGGGTATTTATCCCATTTTGTGTGTGGTGCAGCGGGTAGCTGAGCCTGGTGTGTGTGTGCTTGCGCTTGGATCAGTTGTGCTTGTTGGATGTGATTCTTGAACTGACGGATGGTGTCTGGGGGAGTGCATGCCATCATTATGGCCACTGTGTGCATGTCCGGGTGTTGCGCCAGCCCGTGTACCAGGTATCGGCTTGTGGTGCGTTCACTGTCGATGTTGAGATATCCAGAGATCTGCATTCTGTAGCGTATGTCTCTGTGTCCGTTGACGTATTCGTTGAGCTCTTGTCCTGGTTTGTATTGGAGGTTGCGGGCCTCGGCGTCCAAGAGTTTGTGGTTCTCGCTGGAGCTGGTGTCAACGACATCTTTCAGTATTCTGCAGATTCTTTGCGGGTCGTATCTTAGGACGTGTTGTGGTAGCAGTCTCACTACGCTCTCACTGAGGCTTTGCATGATGGCCTTTGTGAGTTGATCTTGCTTGTTTTGTTTCTCCTGCCTTTGGGCTGGATCGGTCGCTGGGATTATCGTTTGGTTGAGATGGTCTTGTGCGTCGATCTTTCTTGCGTGGAGTTGTAGTGCATCATACCAGTAAGAGAAATTGGAGAGCGTGAGTAGTGGGAGGCATCCCTGGGACATGCTGGTTCTCTCGCTCATTTCGAGATGTCTTGGCTGGTGATCTGCTTGTGGCTTGTTGGTGTGACGAATCGGAGGAGGTCGCTGGTTGGTCTTGTGCGATGGTGCAGTTCGGTTCGTCTTTTTGCCCTGCGTGCGCTATGTTTTACGTCTTCTGTGTGCGGTGTTGGGTGGGACGGATCGTGCTCAGTGGTTCGTGGTGCCCATAACCTGTGGTTCCGTGAACTCCGATGCCCCTCGATCCCCGGGGGAGCGGGTGGCCGTCGGAGACTTTATTGCGTTGCGACTACGGTATGCCCTATTCCTATGTCTTATTACTGGGGTGTGCCGTACTGTCGTCTGGATGTAACCACAAGTTTCAGCCCTATACTGTACACACAGTGTACATTGACGCGTACACTGTTGGAATTCAGCCTTATCCCCTGTCATTACGCGTACGTGTACATGTGTATATGTGTACACCTGCACCCGTAGGGACGGCGGAGGGTACTGCCCCTTAAGGGAAGAAGGGGGATAGAAAGAAAAGGGGGTGGAAGGGGGGCAGCGGAAGACTTGTCAACTTCACATCCCCAACGTTTTTTATGGGGCACTGGCGTCTATGCCCCATATTTTAAATCTCCCTTCCTTGTGTTGCAACAGCACAATCGCCATGATGGCATGTGCCAGTTGGCAGGCCTTCTTCCACAGTTTCCATCGATACCACTTTTGTACGGCGAAAGCCCATTTTTGAGTCTCACTACAACTCCTAAAAACGCATCCATACCACTCAGAATTCCCGTACCCCATATTGCTCTCTGTACCCCATGTATAGGGTACGGCGCCCCTTATATGGGGACCTGTTGCCCACAAACGTCGAAAATTGGATACTTTTATGTAGCAAAGAACACGTGCATCTCACGGCAACGAAAAGCTCGACCGAGCTCCATGATATCGATCTCAGCAGCTCTGATGCGCCATGTTCCCCGTTGATGTCGCAGGGGGAACACGACAAAGAAAGACCTTGCACGTCTTGCATTGATACCGGGTCTTGTGCCCTGTCCGCTTCAGTTTCTTGGTTACTCCCCCGGTAAGTGTAGTCTTGGAACAACTCACGCACCACCGCGCCGTCCCCTTCACGAAATTTTCTTTTAACTCCTTTGCACTGCTATGCAACACCCACTCATGAAAAACGTTCATATTCTGCCGCAAAACGTTGAGTTGTGATGTACTCTGAGACTTCGAACGCAATCGAACTCTAGCCCTCCCAATATGCAATGGCGTTGGTGCATCATCATTAGCATTGTTCACCCAAGAGGCTTCCGTCTGCTGTGATTCTTGTAGTGTTGTTCTTTCAGATGTTTGACGACGCCCGTTGATCAGAAGCGACTGGAATAAAGACTTTAAACATTCTCGGTACGAAAATCTATTCGCTCCTTGTCTCCGCCAGTCTCAATAATTCTTGCCTAAACTGTCTTTTGAACGAGCAAGACGACAAACATAGTAGACGTTCACTGCCGCAATCTGAATAAAGCGCCAAAGCATTGTCGCTTTCGGATGCATTGAGGACATTTTAAAGTGGCAATTACTCACAACCCGTGACATAACATCTCTTCCTCCTTTGTTTAGATTCCACCATCCAACAAGACGAGGCCTCAAGTATTTGGAGGAGGGTAATGTGCCATTTTGTAGGACTGTGCGATGAAGAGCACGCATTACATTTATATCTGATTTGACAGACTTGTAGTCCTTTCCGAATCCATAAACGACCTCAAAGTAGGCGGGGATAGGGAGATTATGGTCTCGGGACCACGGAATGTACAAGTCTTGAACGTGCCGCAGAATAACGCTTAAAGTGCAACCAATTTCCCTTGGTGGCTTAATGTACGCGACAAATTCAATATCTGAGCCTGTCGCAGCAACAAACATAACAGCGTTGCCGTATACAGATGCATGGTGCAATATTTGGTATCTGAAAGCTTTCCATGGAATTACGTACTGAAACATCTGACACAAATGTGTAGCACAAGTACCGTCGGACCTCAGGCCGTGCTACAGTGTCGAGCTGTAGTCGCCGGCCGAAAGAGTATCAGAGTCGAGCTGACTCCAGTGCACGTGGCAGGCGGCGTCCGCTCGCCTGGCCACGCTCGATTCTGCCTGAATCGAATTGCAACATGTCGAACGCCGACAGTGGCACATCGAAGCGCCCGTTCGGGCGTTCTATATGATATTGTCTTTAAGTAAAGGCAGCGTTCCCTGGGGGAGCACCCCTGGGCAGAGCGAACTTGCCATCGTGTGTGCGTTTCTGCTCAAACCCCCCTGCACGACGCAAGGTTAGCCCAGAGCCAAAGAAGGGGGCTAAGACTGTGTGGCGTGCACGTTGTGCCCGGCGCCGCGATCGAGTCGATCCCCTACGACCCGTTACAGTAATTGCTTTCCGGACGGAGAGGAAGTAGGACTTGCAGCGATTGCGGCCCAGTCATGCCGCACCCACACAACCACACGCTCAGTGAGGCTGGCAGCGCGACCATGCGCCAAACTATCCTTACCAATGTGTAACCCCCGCGCCTGCAGGGGGTTTCGACCAAACATTTAATCAGCTTCTTGAAGAAGAGGGAATTCTACGAGAAGCAGGTGGCGGAGCAAAACAAAGAACCTGGGACCTCCATCATGCCTATGTCTTATCGCGCATGCATGGATGACGCATACCTCAGGTTATTCATCACGGCCCAGTGGGTAGAGGGGTCTACCGTCGGGGAGATCACCGAGGATCAGCTAAAGCACTGCTTCAAGAAGAGGGCCAGTCTGTTGGTTGATGAAACGAATCTCCATCGTATTGACCAAATTGTGAAGAAGGTGCAGATGGACATGACTCTCATCGAAGCCGAGGATCGCGTATGGAGTTTTCATTTCCGCTACGTGCAGAAGCTGGAGAGTGCCAGTATTGGAGACCTCACGCAGACCAAGCCGCACATTTGTATCGAGCATATCATGACGCCCCTCCAGCCGCGTCGTCTGAAGTCTAAAATGAAACAGCTGGTACGCTGGAGGAAGCTGTATCAGTTCGACAAGAAGGACTTCGAAGCTTTCATGCGAGAGCTGGCCGTGCAGGCCAAGAAGATGGATGAAGAGGAGAACTCTTTTAAGAGGCTCCGAGATTGGCCCGATGAGAGCTCGAACTCGGACTCCATATCCTCGTTGGCCGAGGGTCGTAGCAAGGACAACCGGCCGAGTAGGTACGCGCAAGAGAACGCCGCGGAGATGCTAAACTGACGCCTACGCGCCTCCAGCAGAAGAAGGACTTTGCGTGGGGCAAGCGCAAGGACGACGGTTCGCCGAGCAAAGGCCGTAAGCGGCAAAGGGAGCTTCCTCCCTGCCTAAACGTTAGAACGTGCAAGGGGAGACACTTCATCAACGATTGTCCGAACTCATCCGCAGAGGAACAGAAGGCGCTTAAGGAGGAGTATTATTCAGCAAAAAGCAGAGGACAAGCCACGGCGAGGGGGAATCCAAGGGATATGTTCGCTGCATAGGTGCAAATGAAATTGACTCACATTCGGCCTTGTTCAGTGCGACGTTCGCGAAGGGGGCCGTCGAGAGCGTGGTGTTAGCCGACAGCGGGTCGGACACAAATTTGGTTCCGTCGTCGGTGCTGGAGCAACTGCTCCAGGCCGATGCGACCGCTAAGGTCACACCACTCACTCCCCCGCACCTATTCTCGCCTATCAAAGGAGAGGCCAAGATAGTTTGCAGGCGTGTCGTCACTGCCGATGTGCAGCTGCGCATTAGGCATGGAACAAAACTTTTGTTGCGAAACCTCGAGTGGCGGGTGAGTGACGAGGAGCTGGATTACGTCGTGATAGGGCGTCCGGTGCTGCAAGCCATCGGATGCGATAATCGGGCACTTTTGGCCGCCGCGTGCGACAAGCACGACGGAGTCATAAACGTGCCTGATGCGCTCAAGGTAGACGAGCAGGCTCGCCGGTCCGAGACCCGCGGGAGAATTTCAGCGTGTCTGTCCGCCGCGGGTGGTGTTTATCACAGTCACGGGTGCGTAGAAGAGGACGCTCTTGAGGAGTCTGATGTTTACATAGACTTGGGCGACGACAGCGAAGAGGACTTATCCGAGGCTTTGGACAACGCGGTTAAACGCGCCGTCGAGAATGGGTTGTCGAAAAAGGGCGCAGCTACCCTGCAGCAACTGCTCACGAGGTACCGTTCGGTTTTCGAATAAAGCTGGGGAAATCCGACCCAGTCCGGGTGCCGCCAATGAGGGTTGAACTCAACCCGAAGAAGCGGCCGGTAAAGGCCAAAGCGCGTCGTTATTCAGCGAAGCAAAGGGCTTTTCTAAACAAATACGTGGCGAAACTGGTGGAGATGGATTTCTTGACACCGAATCCGGATGCAGAGTGGCAGGCTGCTCCAATACTTGTCCCAAAGAACTCGAGGGCCACATTTCGTCTTGCTGTCGATCTGCGACCGGTCAATGCGGCGACTGTCAAAAAAGCGTGGCCGATGCCGCATTTGGAATCAGAACTACAAGACTTTGCGGGAAGCACCTGCTTCGCCACCTTGGATTTCTGCTCGGGATATTGGCAGCTGCCATTACATCCTGATTCTTATGGCGCTTGTGGCATTGTCTGCCCTAAGGGCACTTACTCATCGAAGCGCGCCCTTCCGGGTTTAACGAACGCGACAACGTATTTCCAGTCCACCATTGAGCCACTTTTTCGCGAGCTCCGGGCAAACATGAAGGCCTGGCTCGACAATTTTAACCTCCATTCGCGAACTGAGGCCGATATGCTTCGGTATCTCGAGACGTTCTTTGCCGTGTGCTTGAAGCGTAGGCTTCTTCTATTCGCACTGAAATGCGAGTTTTTCGCGAGGGAGATCAAATGGTGCGGCCGCATCCTCTCTGAAGACGGATACCGTATGAAACCTGCAAATGTCCAGGGTCTCAAGGACATGGCAGACCAGCAAACAGCGGATGAAGTGTGCCAGTTTGTGCACTGCTGCCGGTGGATGGCTACCTCCATTCCGGACTTCGCCCGCCGGGTTGCTCCGCTCGTGGCGGTGCTCGAAGAGGCGTATACCCGGAGTGGACGTTGCACGAAGAGGTCGATTCGCGGCATCCAGTTGCGGACACTATCCTGGGGCGCGGAACATCAGCGAGCTTTCACTGATTTACAGAATAGTCTCCGTGATGCCGTCAAGCTAGCCTACCCGAATCTGGGCAGGGTGCTGTGCGTTTACACAGACGCTTCTGATCGTTTCTGGTCGGGCATCGTAACGCAAACGGATGTCGAAAGCCTGAAGTTGCCTATAGAGGAGCAGCAGCACGAGCCGCTGGCATTCCTACGGGCCGAGTTTAAGGGTGCTGAAGGAAACTGGAGCACATTTCAAAAAGAATGGTTTGCAATTTTTCAGACGTTCGAGAAATTGGACTACCTATTCCTCGACGAAGCATCGGTCCATGTGCATACAGATCACCGCAACTTGTTGTTTATCTTCGCTCCGCTGGCCCTGGAACCGGCTATGGGCAAGCATGTCGTCTCTAAGGTGCAGCGCTGGGCGATCTTCTTGTCCCGTTTCGACTACTCCATTGCGCACATCGAGGGCCACCGCAACATCTTTGCCGACATATTGACACGTTGGACACGGGGTTATCGCAACGAGCGTCTGAGCACCAGAAGTATTTGCAGCATCTTACTCGCGTCGAAACAAATTGTCCCTGCAGCCAGCGATGTTGACTGGCCGGGGCTCGAGGAGCTACGTACGGCGCAACGGAGAGCGCAGGACAAACCGCGAAACGCAACAGCGGGAAGTGATGGGTTGCTTCGCCGGGGGGGCTGATATGGATACCCCCGGCTAACTCTGAGCTTAAGTTGAGGATATTGGTCGTTTCGCATTGTGGATCAATGGGACACCGAGGAAGAGACGCAACCCTCAGCGTGGTGAGAGAGGACTTCGACTGGGATGGGGTCGCTGGCGATGTCAGCGCCCTAGTACGAGGTTGCTTGCACTGCCTGGTTACGAGGACAGGCGAGAGGGTGCCTCGACCGCTAGGGCACGCCATGCACGGCGAGCGACGCAATGAGGTGGTCCATCTGGATTTACTCTTTATGGGTGAAAGCAGTGAGCACGAGCGTTACCCGCTCATATCACGGGATGACGTCTCTGGCTATGTATGGCTCTAGCCCTCAGAACACGCATCCAGTGAGGCCGCTGCCGAGGCTTTGGCGACGTGGATGACTTCGTTTGGCGCAATGGAATGGATCGTGTCCGATCAGGGGGCCCACTTTAAGAACCGGTTAGTGGCAGAACTGACGCAGGAGCTGAAGGTGAGTCATCACTTCACGACGGCATACACGCCCTGGGCCAACGGGTCTGTGGAAAGGGTGTGTCGGGAGGTGCTACGAGCATGCAAAGCATTGCTGCACGAGTTTGGTCTGTCACAAAGGGATTGGCCCGCAGTGACCGAGTGCCTTACCAGCGTGCTAAACCATGCGCCTCTCAAGCGACTTGGTTTGCGCGACCCTAGTGTACCGGGCGTTTATCGGACTCCTTTAGAGGTCTTTACGTCTCATCGACCTACTAGGCCGCTTTTGAAGGCGCTGCCGCTGCACAAGTATGTCAGCATCGACCAAATCGAGGAGGTTAGAGCCAGACAGTTGGTGGGTATCGCTGGGACGCAGCGGACCATGGACGCCATGCATAAGGAGGTTGTCGGACTGTCGAGTGCCTCGCGAAAGAAGGCTGTGGTGTCTCACAACGCCAAGACACATGTACAGGCCGCTAATTTTCATGTGGGGGATTTCGTCTTGGTACGTCGGGCGCAGCCCAAAGGACGTAAGTTACAATTTGTGTGGCGGGGACCTAGACGCATTAAGCAAGTCAAATCGGAATGGGTTTACGTGATAGAAGACGTGCTTCGGTCCCGGCTGGAGACGGTGCATGCTGCGCGATTACTGTTCTACAGGGGAGACATGGTAGATAAGGAGGTCGACCCTATTCTCATGCGCTACATCGAACACTCTGAGTCCACCTATCAGGAGGCTAAGGACTTGCGGGGTATCCGTGAGGTAAACGGGAGTGTCGAGATCCAAGCTGAGTGGGAGGGGCTGCCTGACCAAATCGATTGTAGCTGGGAGCCTTTACGTCGGGTGTTCGAAGACCTACCAGCGCTGCTGCATGACTTCCTATATACCGCCGCCGACCGAGAGCTGAAAAAGAGGGCGCTACGTTTGTGCTCTTTACAATAATCCCGAATCGCGAGCGCTTCGAGCCGATGGGGCACTGTGACGCACAAGTACCGTCGGACCTCAGGCCGTGCTACAGTGTCGAGCTGTAGTCGCCGGCCGAAAGAGTATCAGAGTCGAGCTGACTCCAGTGCACGTGGCAGGCGGCGTCCGCTCGCCTGGCCACGCTCGATTCTGCCTGAATCGAATTGCAACATGTCGAACGCCGACAGTGGCACATCGAAGCGCCCGTTCGGGCGTTCTATATGATATTGTCTTTAAGTAAAGGCAGCGTTCCCTGGGGGAGCACCCCTGGGCAGAGCGAACTTGCCATCGTGTGTGCGTTTCTGCTCAAACCCCCCCGCACGACGCAAGGTTAGCCCAGAGCCAAAGAAGGGGCTAAGACTGTGTGGCGTGCACGTTGTGCCCGGCGCCGCGATCGAGGCGATCCCCTACGACCCGTGACAAAAAGATGGAGTTTGAAAGAGAGAGTCCAAATCATCTCCCTGGTGAAAATTCTCGGCATTGAGACTCACTTCAATAAATGTCCCAAATCTGTTCCGAACGTCTGATACTTGCCTTAGAGATTCCTGTCCACAGAAAGTCTTAAACTCAAAGACCACGGCCCTTGCGTGGACACCTTTCCACGGTTTCTCCAGAAACGGGGCTCTCCAAAGAGAGGTTGTTAGAACTCAATCTTTCCATTTCGGCGAGTTTGACAACAGCTCCGACCATGTCGGGAGAAGTTGCCATGTGCGAGTCTAAATCTGCGGCACATTTTATCAAGCCATACTCTCTTGCTGCTACAACATTCATAGCAGCTTCTTGTTGGAGAGAGGCCGATACTGTAGCCCTAATAAATGGCTCATTTAGAGACCCTGCTTCCATCGCGACAGACTTACGAAGCGGCTTGAAGCACCAAGACTGTAGGCATAACTTTGCAAATTTTTCTTCCACCGACAGAAATTCCATGTCCTCCGCTGTCCAGCTAGCGAGTCTATCAACAATCCAATGTTTAGGCTTTCCTGAGTAGCCTGTAATTGATCGGATTTAGGACTCTCCCACTAGCTGTGTAACTTTCATCTTTTCGCCTATCGATTCAGGTATTGGCTCCAAAACATCTTGGGGCGTGTCATCGCTCTCTAATCCATCAGTTGATATGCCAATTAAACTAAAAAGATTGACCCTCTCTGCCATTGACCTGACAAGACTCGGGCAAGTGCGCGCGATTAGTTCACAAAACGATAAACCAACCGTTGATGTAAATTTTAGTCCGCGAGCTACAAACCAAAGTTTATCGTCGCCGGCTTGCCTCTCCGTTAGACAGACAAAATTGTTCTCAGCTTGATTGAGCACCATTTTTCCTTTTGAATATAGTATAGTCGATACTGTCTTGCTGCACGGCAGGGGGATATTCACTGCTCTCCATTTAGACCCAGAGCGGGACACAGTACTAATCGCTTTTGAAAAACAATGTCCTTGAGACAAAATCTTTCCTCGTCGTGACAAGTGTAGCAACTTTGCCCCCGCAGGCACTCGTTTCTCGAAGTGGGAGATGGAAAGTTTTGGTTTTATCTGGCCACACACGTTCCGCCCAAAAATCCGTTAGTATTCCAACCTCAGATACCTTTCGGGATGATGCAGATGACTGCTTGTCACCAAAATGAAACGGTGCTCCGTTACCTCGTTTCTGAGTTCCGACCAAATGGAGCTGAGAATTTGATAGCATCTTGATAACTTTGTTATTCACATAGCCTCGGTCAAGGAAAATTGTGCTTCTCAAACGAAAGTTAAGTAGCTCGGCATCGGGAAGCCCTTGGATGCGCCTAAGCTTTGTCTTAATAGTAGACACAGAATCCTCCCCTCTAGCACTGTACCTTTTCGCCAAAGTTAGATTGGTAACGGGACAGGCGATAGTAGTCTGTAAAGCACCTAAGCCCTTGCCAGGTATGTAAATATGCTTCAAACCAGTTTCGTGGGACAAGCGACGGCTTCTCTGTCTTGTCAAATCATCGTCGGCACTCATGTCGGTAGCATTTGGTACGTAAAAAAGCGGGACACACAGAGAGGCAAACACCTCTTCCATCTCGTTTATATCTCGATCATAGGCTCCCAAAATCTCGTGAATCGATCCAAACGTATCCGATTGTTTACCGTCGAGTGAACTGATAATATCGTATAAGCGTGAAATGTCGGCCTCTCCAGTATTGTACACGTCCGAGTTACGGTGATTGCCAAGTGCTGTCAACGAGGTCTGATAAAATGCACACCCGAAAACGGAACCAATTGCCCGGGACATCTCATCTTTATCGCAAGGGGCCTTGCGCCTGTATGTTAAACCACGATTGCACACCTGCATCAACAAATCTATGAACCGCCCTTGTAGAAACAGTTTCTGAAATAGTTCTACCGGTTCAATAGAAACTAAATCATCAACAGTAACATTGAGCTTTTGTGAAACCCGCGACAGGATCGCAGGAACGATGACGCCGACTTTTCGCATCACATCATCTTCGACATCTGTACTGGACACTCGGTAGTTTGCCGCACTTGGTTCAAGGTATTTGGTCTTACTTCCCTCATTCCCTGTAACTTCATCATCCTCGCTGTCGAAATCGTCACCAAACGGGAAGCTGTCGTCATCCGAGGCATCACCGGAAGGGTCAGGAATCATCGTGACGCAAATGGACACCCAGTCTCGAGACAAGCCGCACTTTTGTTGGCTACGGAGCTTTTGGATGTTCTGTATGTCCCTGATGTCAGGGTCAAGAAGATATCTCGGCTTCTGGTTTCTCAATTTGGGCTGTTGAACTTGCTATCTGTCGCCCAGGGCATGCTTCATGATTTGAAATCTATGAGGGGGAAGGAACAGGAAGGAACGCGGGCAGTCTTGGGCCAAATTACGGAGAATATGGGATACGGAAGTCCGATTATGGCGAACGGACCGTACCCCATGGGGATTTTGGAGTACGGGAGGTCATGATAAATTGAGGCGTATGAGGAACGGGCTGTACCCCATACCACGTTGGGGTTAGAGCATCTCTACCGCACGACCGCATTTGCCTCTCCAATCGAAAATATCTCGCCAAGTGCTTAATTTTTATTTGTGCCTCTATTGCTCTATTGCTCAATAGATTTGCCGGAATAGAGTCTCGGCGCAACTCTAAAGGGGGGTACCCTAATGTTTGGAACGGGAATCAAAAAGTAAATGAAGAATCTACTTCTCGGTGGGGTTAGAGGGTGGTTTTCACAGTGCTGTCAGCCTTATGGAATGCACAATTCTATTCCCAATGACAAACAAAAAGGAGCAGGAACACGCGATACGGCACCAGCATAACTCTGCGATGGAATTTTCTACCTCGCCGGAGTTAAAACGCGCTAAAGATCGAACACCAGAACCAATTTATTTAGCAAAAACATCAGCGGTTGAAACAAATTCCGGCGCCACGTCATCATGCTAGATGAGTCTACGAGACCTCTGTACTTTTTCCAGCGCATCCTGGCGCTTCATGACAACCCTATGACGTGCAATAGCCCTCCTCTCCTCCAAAGATCTGACCGTTCTCTTCAACTGAACAACGCTCACTCCGATTTCCTTCGCCCGGCGCAACCAAGCCGATTCTTGGAGACGGGTCACCTCAGCTCTCAACTTGTTCTCGCGCCTTGCTGTGTTCATCACTGTCTGTGCAGCACGCAGATCTTTCTCAACCTTTTTTGAAAGGTCCGTCGCGCGCTTATCGCGCGCGAGTGCTAATGCACGATCTGACGTCAGCACTGCTCCTTGGGTATTGTCTACAAAGCCACTTTCGCTAACCTTAGCGTCTTCCCCCAAAATTACTGACCGCATTTGAAGGCGCTTCTCTTCGAACAAACTGGCCATCTCTGTTACAGTCATGGTGACACTGAGTTCGTGCGCGGAACTCGTTCGGGGCACAGAAAGCAATTGGGACGAATCTATCGGGACGATTCCAGCTCGGCGGAATCCGGAAACAATATTGGACTGGTTAAAGGCCTTTTCGTAGGCGTACTTTAGCATTCTGCAAAAGTAGTATGCATCCCATTTATCCTCCATTTTGTGTCACAGCCATGTTCAAAGCTTCTTTCAGAGCTGCTTTAAACGGCGATAAGACACAAACATGCAAGGGTTGAGTTTTCCCTGAGGTATGCGTAGGAAGCGCGTAAACAATAATGTTGTTCTTGTGTAGAATGTCCAAAACAGCCACAGACATATGTGACCTGTACCCGTCATAAATTAGTAGCAGCTTCCGGTTGTTTGCGGTGAGGTCTTTGGTGTCTTGAATAAAGCGCACAGCCCAATTTAAAAAATTGAGGGAGTCCACACCTCCGATCTCTTCTCTCATCGTAACAATTGAACCTCGGGGCAAACTGTCTGCATATGTCTCAACACAAGACAATCCATTCTTCACCGAAACCCGATACGGCAGACGTTTTCCCTTATATACGAATAGCGGAGCTCCCATGTCTCCGGACGCACTAATCACATGAATCATGGTCACGCGGTTGGTGTTCAAAAATGTACCTGTTCGTGCATCCCGTGCCCCTGCTCTTGTCATATAAACCCGAGCAGTTTCTTTGCCATTCGCATCCTTTCCCGGTGTTGCGCCGGTCTCGTCCAGATTCCAAATTCTTGAAGGGTCAATACTGTGTTCTGAAATGATCTTGTCAAGCGTCGCAATGTGCATCGTCAATGTATCAGCGTTGCATGCGTGGAAACGGTAAGCCTCCTGACGATGGGGTCGGGCAAAACGTAACATATCTTTGTGCCGCTTGGTGAAGTTACGCAAAATTTTGGTCCCTGGTGACCCGTTTTTGAATGGAAGGAACACGCGTCGAGGAGCGGCCATACGACATAAAATCATTTCAACCGCTTCCTTAAGGTGTGCCCGACGCAACGGGATCCCTTGTTCGGCGTAGCGGGCTAGCAGCGTGACTACTAAATTCTCCTCGTGCGCAGTTAATGCGGTGAGTCGGCCTGGGCGTTTTGCTGTTTTGATGCGCAACGAATCGCGGTTGACGTAGTTGTAGATGGTGGACATTGGAAAGTGGAACTGTGCGGCAGCGGAGCGATACGTTTGTCCCCCGAGGACTGCTTTGACGGCACGCTGCAGTCTTGAGTTTTCGGAAGAGTGCTTCGATCGCTTGGTCATTTTTGTGACCACCAATGCAGGCGTGAAGGTCTCGAGACTAGAATGCCTTGACGCCGCTCCATGTGTGTTCCATGAAACGATGGTCTTTTTATGCTGCGTTTTGTGTGGATGCCATGCGGACTTTTGGCGGTACGTCTGAATTTTTGCGCGCCCATCGGTGTTTGTGTTTTGAAAGGCCCGCCTCTTTTGGCAGAGAAATGGAGGAATTGAAACAAGTGATGTCCTTAATGTAAATTGGTGCGTGGTATTGTTTGCGCAGATTTGTTTTTGAATCTATCCACAAGGAATTGAGCCATTGGCTTTTTTATGAACTTGCTGAGCATTGTTTGCTGTCTTTGGCCCAATATGGGGATAAAAGTTCGCAATATTTGGGATGTTCCGGTAATTAGGGCGTGTTCCAAAAATTAGGGCACCCCCCCTTTACTGGGCAGTGGCTGGTCGGTGCCGGCGATCGGATCTTCGGAAGCTGCAATCCATGCACGAGCAACAACGCAATTCTCCTCGGCAACCCAGTTCTTTGTCGCCCCAACCTGGCAGAGTGGTTTGAGGAACGGCGAAGACGGCAAAGTACGATGCGCGACGATGCAATGTACCCTTCCCCCAAAAGATAACTATTGGACACCGGGTTAGTAAAGCAGAAATAAGTTATGATCCAGTAACTGAGGCTGTTGGCAACCAAAGAGCCTGTTTTTGACTCCAAGTGTTCCAACGATCCACCGTATCTTACCGTATTGAATTCAAACCGCGAAGCCCGCCATTTTTGTCGGTATGGGCGGAAATCCACAATAAGGTTGAGCCTTGTGACTGTCAAATCCCTCTTCGGCGCGCACGCAAACCACTCTTCCATGCTTTGTCTGCCATTACCTCTTTCCTCGGAGATGTCTCCCAATGCGACATCAAACGAAAGCCCGAAAACATGGAAGAGAAATCATTCTCTCGAGGCTTGAAGCGAAAAGGAACGCAATTCACCTCCTCAAACCCACCAAGCTTTCTCTGCGCAAAATTTTGGAATCGACTGGGCTATCCAAGATGCTGGTTGGTAACTTCAAAGAACTGTTCCGAAACGATGAATCGGATGAAATTGAACAACAATGCCGCGAGGTCGAAGCAACTAAAAAGGGAGCAAAGACTGTACCCTTCCCCAAAAGGGTAATTTGGAGAGCGTTGATTTTTCCCCTTCCAAGATCAAATCTTCCTTATTGCCTCAACCTCATCCCCCTAACAACCTATTCATGCTATCCTTTTTGATGCGCAGATACCCTGCCCTGCCTAGCCCAATTCGAAAAAAGGCAGGCATTTTTGGCGCAAAATGCCCTTCAGTTTAGAACAGGAAAAACGTGCCCCACCATGGCTGCAACATATTACGTCCGATATCCAGCACAATAGCGACCTTGTCGCCGCGAAAGCATCCCCAGTTGCCAAAAAAGGGCGCATCGAGACGAATTGATTCGTACAGCGCCGAAGGCGAGCCTTTCAGCTACTACAAAATGGCAGCACGATCGTATCGACGATGCGCAAAACTCATTTGTCGAATGGTACCATGTGTCGACTGGAAAAAGCCCTCGCCAAACCGCAAGAGATTGCAAGACTCATCGAGCCCTCTGAGAATCGCGCCGGGGCTGCTCCTGCAATTACCACATCCCAGGAGGTGGTCATAAAGGGACATTTAAAACGCTAGCTCAACGTGGTTTCGCTGTTGATACTCTGATGCTACGGCGAATTATCCCAGAGCAACACCGCTTCCGTTCACGCTTACCAAATGCAGCATACATTCCCTCTTTCAGAGCTAGAAACCGTGACTTAACCCTGCGCAACTATGAGCGTAAAGACCTTGTCCAATTCAAAGGCAAAGACTTTTCACATGTAAAAACATATACATCGGCACTGAAAAAGGTTGCTGCTTGCAACGTTGGAATTTTTGAGGACCCAAACAGGTACTAGAATCTTGACGAAACAGCCGTCGAATCTGTCTCCCGGAAAAATCAAGTGTTCGAGGATGCAGGGAATCATCACGGAGGTTTCCGTGTTGCACAGTTGACGCTGCAGAGTAAGCATCTAACAATCATCATCATCGCCTCACCGTCCGGAAAGGTTCTCCCTCCGTTTTTTGTTTTTGCAGGGGTCAACCAGATGCAGAACTCGTTTGAGCCCCTGCCAGGCGCAATATTCACGGACGCATCGGGGGCGGGACATTGGCTCACAAGATCTGACTGGATGCCTGAAAATGCGTGTATAGTTGGTTCACAGACTGGATCTATGGTGAAAGATCTTATGCCCCGTCTCATCGATCATTTTGACAGGCATGTGAGAAACATTGTGCCACCTGGTGTACCAATGTGCTTGACGTTGGACGGAAATTCTTCACGAAACGGATGGGACTGGTTGATGAGCTGCTGTGAGAAAAATATAGAAGTCATACAAAGCCCAACAAATACGTCGCACTTTTTGCAACCGTGCGATTCTCATATTAATAAGACATTTAAAACCACAATAAGAGCTACGGTTGACTATCTCACACAGTTTGCGATTATGGATTTGGGAACAATTGGCATGAATCTCAAGCTAGCTATATCGGGATACCATTCACTTACTGAGAATATTACGATGAGATCTTTTAGTGATGTTGGCCTTTAGCCAATGGACTACAGGTTCTTGAAGAGTCATCCTGGTGCTTTAAGCCGTCTTTCCGATTCATCGACAAATCAGGAAGGGACCTCTACAAGCTCTGCAGCGTGTTCACAGCGCCGCTGTGACCGTATTACAGTGCGCAAAGTGAAAGATGCACTCGAAAAGACATGCAGGCCCAGAAAACAGTTGGAATTATTCCGGATATTGTGCAAGATCATCAGAAGATCGGCTCTGCTTTCGAAAAATATAGTATGTTGAGCCGCACAGTTGTGAACGGGAAGGGAAAACAGGCTGAATCACGCCCAGTGTGCAACATGGAACCCCGGTCTATATTTGACATATCGGGAGCTGGTGAGGGGACGCCAAGAACGCCAAGTTGCTGCTGCTGCGGCCAAAGAGGCAAGAGAAGAGCTTAAGAAGCATAAAAAGACGCAAAGAGACCAAATGAGGCTTCAAAAAGAAGAAGCCAAAAGGATGAAAAGGATACGCAAATTGCCGATTTCCAATTCACAAACTGCTTCCCCCCCAACGTCTTGAGTGTTTGGACCGCTCTAACCAGTGCAGAACAGCACCGAGGACCGTAGTGGCATCTTTGGGAGAAAGTTCCATGGAAGAGAACGATGTCGTGGAGGCGCTGGTCACGCTTCATGCGCATGACATGGACACTCCAAATTGCCCTCTCCATCCTCAAAAGGAGGCCACTTGTGATGAATACACAAATGTGAATATCTCAAAAATATCCTTTTTCTGACTAATCTGAAGCTAATAACGAACTTTTGACCCATTTTTGTAGGTCACGGGGCCGAGTTTTTTTATATTCTACTAATAAATCTGTTTGTTTGGCCATATTTCAAAGTTTACTCCAAATTGCCCTTTTGGGGAAGGGTACTTTTCCAAGATGAGGGAAAATGATTGTTCAACGCTTCATATATGCATCTAAGCAGGGTTTTGCTATGGACGTTGCAGGGATCAAGCGAATGATGGCAAAAGTGGCTGCGGATGGACGAAAAGGATGGAAGAGTGGTGTGCCTTCGGACGACGCTGTTCGTGCTTTTCGAGCAAGGCATCGTGAAATAACGTTTCGAAATTATAAGCCTGAGGAGAACGCAAAGCTGAAGGGAGAGTCTTACTTGCATGTGCAGCGATACTTCGAAGTGCTGCAAAATATCGAGTCAAAACATCGAGGCATTCTTGATATCAAGAACGTCAACATTCCAGATGCGATCACCATCATATGATGGTGATCGCATCTGGAATGTTGACGAAACAGCAGTTGAATCAACTTTTGGACAAAAGCGAAAGGTTTTTGGTCCTTCGAAAAGCTATCATGGTGGCTTCGTCGCTTTAGCCAAAACAGCTGGCGCTGGCAAGCACATTACTTGTGTAGTCGCAGTGTCTGCGTCTGGGCGTAAAGAACCCCCCATTTATTGTAGCCAGGAAGCAAGTTATGTCGAACTGGTTGGAGCTTCTTCCTATTATATACAGAAAGAGCGGAAACGTCTGAAGTAAGTTTGAGCAAAATAATTGGTTTCCACGCGATGGCGTCATCAAGTGTACACAAAAAGGTTCAATGGAGATGTCTGTTGTAGTAAAATTCCGTACAGTACCACGACCGCCCCGGGGAGATGATAACCGTGCGGGAGGGCGGGTGCTACTGTAGCGAGCGGGCGTACACGCGCCCGCCGCCGTGCACAGTAGTACCCCAAGGGTCCGACGTGGGACAGCCGGTAGTAGCGGGTGTGGCCACGGGTCACACGTGGTACAACCGCCGGCCGGGATCGCGGCCACGGGCACACGTGTATAATCCGCACGGTGACTAACTAGTAAGTAGTAGTTAATGGCACAAATTAAGTAATTGTGTACAGTAGCTGGTACACGGTATGTGGCAGCTACTGCAGCGGGACAGGTGTCCTGGCGTCCCATTTAGGGGTTAAGACCGGGGACACCTGCCCGTCCCAGTAAATAGGAGGCAGACTCGCCTCCCTTCTCTTTACGGCTAAGTGCTAACACCGTTCCGGTTTTCTTTTAGTCTTAGGCTTCTAACCAGTGACGGGCCCTCCGGATCTAACACCACCGACCGGCTGCACGTCACTGGCCACGTGAGCCTTCCCTCTTTTCGAGTCCATCCGTACGGTCTGCGTTTGCGCGTGGGTTACCCAGCGGCGCACGCTCCCATACCTCTAATCCCCCTCGTTTCCGAGTGGTCGGGACGAAGGTAGTTATACCACATTTTGGTACTCTTGTGGAGGGTATAACGACAGAGGTCGAGCCCGCAGGATCGCCAGCGCGAGCACTTACCGATCGGATTGACAGAGGTCGAAAATCACCGCGACGATCTCCAGTGATCATCGACGATGAACCGTGCCGATTCCGCCGGAGAAGATACCGCCTCCGGGCGAGCAAGTACCCGCAGTGGCAGAGGCGCACAGTGCCCCTGGATCGACAACCCGGAAGCCCTGCTACGCCCACCGTCTACCAGGGGCCAGGAGACCCCTTCCGCTTCGGACACCACTGCCGGGTTACCGGGTGGTAGGGGAAACCGCATACAAGTACTGTACGACGCATTACTCCCGCGACTACAAACCTGGATGGAGGGTTTCCTCGCTGAGTAATTACCCCAGGTCGTTCAGGTTTGCCTCGACCGAACGGCACCAAGACTGGTGGCGGAGCATGCGGACACCGCACTCCGCGCCCTGCTGGACGAGAAGATCGCCCCCTCGTGCGCGACGAGGTGGTGGCAACGCTCGCCACGGAGGAGGACGAATCTCCGACCGCATTGGCTCTAAAGGGAGCTATGAGCTCCGCCGTGGTCATCCGTTTGGCCACGACATTTACCGAAACGGGAGGCGTGGTACCGCCGCCGGCGCCGCGCCGTGAAACCGTTCCGGACTCCAGCTTTAATATCGCTGATCCCATCGGCGCCGTACCGGGAATTGATAGGATGGACCCTCACCCGGAGGGCAGAGCCATCTTTCTCCCAACCGTTCACGGTGCTACAGGGAGGACCACAGAAAATGTCCTCCCCATACTTGCCGGTACGGACGACCCCCGCGGGACCGACAACCGCCTGGGGCTCCCCGACACAGAGAATTGGAACCCGTACCGGCTGAAAAATTGACGTTAGATTAAAGAATTGACTCGCCGTAGAGATTTCCTTACGACAGACTTACATATGTGAACGCTTGGATGAAGTTCACACAAAGGAACGATTGCGTTATTTGGAAATTACAGCATTACGGATAGGTATGTGCACCTCAGAGATGCCGGGGACCTCCATATAGATGTGATACCGCCGCGTCTTGGAACGAAGGGAAAAACGAAGTTAAACGGTGTTGCCCCCAAAATGGTACAATTTAATGAAAATAAAATAAAAATATGAAAGCATTGGCCATTTGGGGCGAAACCAGTCTTGTGTTGCCGTTTATGACAAGCCCAGATCAACGAGGAGAAGTAAGAAAAGCCGGAGCGCAAGGCTAAAAATGAGAGGAGTGAAGAAATGATACCAAATTTGAGGTGCTCTCGCCCAGAAGCATCCTCAAAACTGCACACTCAATTTTAACCATTTTTATCAAAACATGATTTTGGTCAACAGTGTTGACAGAAACGGTTTGGTACGGCCCCAGTACTATCAACGCGTCCCGTTGACGACAATGCTGAGATCTGCAAGTGTACACGCAGCAACGCGGTCTGCGCTGCGTTTTTCAGCAGTGCGCTTCGCAGCCACACGACCGCAAAGCTCCAAAGAACGAGGTGCGCTAAATGACTTACCAAAGTGTTGAGCTCAAGCTCAAAAGCTTGAGCTCAACACTTTGGTAGCTCAAAAGCTTGAGCTCAACACTTTGGTAAGTCATTCTTGCCCTTTCAAACTCTGACGCCTCACGACCCCTTTTTCTCGTCCCGTTCATGCACACGCCTAGCCTGTTCAGTAGCTTTTCGTACCTTCTTATCATCATATTTTGCTTTCTTCGAAGCTGCAGCGTCTTCAACAAGTTGGAATGTCTCATCACTCGTAATCTTCAACCCCTTTGACATATATAAAAATCCTCTCTTTAAAACTGTAGGTTGTATTCCGGCGTTAGTACGACGCATCATTCTCTTTTTTCTAGAGCAAAGAGAACATTTCCTGTACAGACATCTGGTGACTAGCACGTTCCGAGCTGTAAAGTTCTGCGGGGTCCAAAGGCCATATTCCGGCACGCCAGAAACCAGAACGGATATTCTCATCCGTAAATGACCTTTCGAAAGCCTCTCGTATTGTGTTGCAAAAATCAAAAACGTCGTAAGGCTTCGCTTCCTGCACGACAGAAAGTTCCAGCAATGTCTTTGGGATGTAGTGCTTGGAAGAAGAAAAACAGTAAGGTCAAGCAGCTGAGTCTTACTGCTTGTATGTGCGGGAAGAGAGTATGCTATCACGTTTCCATCTCTCAAAGTCTTTAAAGATTTCAGGCCAACGTGGCTTCTGTATTCTTCATAGGTCAAAAGCACTTTTCGTCCATTTTGAGTGAGATGGGCGGCCTCTGCAACAAACAATCTACTCCACCTCAAACGTTTTGACGTTTCTACGGCCCCCAACTCTTCGCGAGTAGTTACAAGACTTCCTCGTGGGAGGCAGTCCGCTACTGTCTGACGATGTGTGACGCCGGATCGTTTAATAACACGATGTGGGAGCTTTGTTCCCTTAAAGACGAACAAGGGGTTTCCCGTTTTGCCAGAGGCAATAATAACAGGCATGACAGTAACGAGGTGAAGATTTTGGAAAACTGGAAGGCGGAATTGGTTGTTCGTTCCTCTGAGAAAATTACTCTTTCGCTTGCCCATAGATACAGCTTCTTTTTCCGCATTTGCTCCTGCTTCATCCAAATTGGCACTCCTGCAGGCGTCGATGTTGTATGTGGAAATTATTTCTTCGATTGCAGCAATGTGTGTGGTAAGGTTTTCACCATTCATAGCCTCGAATCGCCTCCCTTCTTGACGCAAGGCTCTACAATATGCTAAAAATTGTTTGTGGCGCTCTTTGAACCCTCGAATAAACTTGCCACCCGGACGGGCATTTCTACATGGTAGTCGGCTAGTAAGATCTGCGTCCATTTGTCCGACGAGCTCCACAGCGTCCTTGATGTCATTACTCGTAACTCATGCCCATAGTGTGCGTATTAGTTGACGAGATCGAGAATCATACCCTTTTCTTCAGACGTTAATGCGTGACGTGCACTATGTTTTTGAGCATCCTCCTCGAGTGTTAGCTTAATGTAGCGCCGTCGAAAAGTTGTCATCGGCAGCTTGGCGAGTTTAGCTGCGCTTCTTTAAGATGCTTCTTCGTTCAAGGCGTCCACTGCGTAGTTGAAACGAGCCCTGACGCGCAAATAATTCTGTTGCAAGCGGCACTTTGTAACTGCACTCATCTTCATTGCTCCGATCGCTGACAGGCTCGAGACACAGTGGTAGTTTCGAGATTTGGGGGGGCCGTTCGATCGGCTTGGCTTGAAGATATGAACTACGATGTTAGGGCTGGGAAAGCTGCCCTGTCAGAAAGAAGACATGTCATATATTGCGTTCATTTGGGCGTCAAAAGTAGGCGCCACGTGACAAAGTGTGGGGGGGTTTCGGTTTGATGACAAGGTTGCGTTTTGGCGGCTATGTGTGGGGTGTCGCGACTCCAGGATTGGCGTAGAAATATTTCTCTCTGAGGACACTGGTTCATTTTTGGGGCAACCCTATTTACTGTCTTCCTTCTCTCCTCTCGTGTCGACGCAGAAAAGTAAAACTACAACAAAACCCCTGTGCGAACCTAACATACATTTGTGTACATTTGTGGACGTTTAAGTACACTGCACACTTGACGCGTGAATTCAAATTTCCCATGCGTAAGTTTATGTTCATTTTTGTGCGATGCACACTTGATGCGTGAATGCACAGTGTCAGTGCGTGATTTGTATGCAGACACTGGGCGACTCCGAAAAACATAAATTGTGTACACACAAATTTCCTTGTGTATGTGTGTCGTATTTTGTGCCTTGGCACGGAAATGCATGTGAACAAAAATTTGTGTAAGACACATTTAATGCCAATTCACCCTCAGTGAGGTGTCAGCACGCCGGCGGACGGATTGCGGTACCCCCTTCACGCCCTATCCTATGATACTGACGAAGGAGCCGCCGGCTTGGGGACAAATTTCGGGTGCCGGCTCCTCGTCGGAGTCGGCAACATGAGCCATGTAGACGTTGGGCTGCGGGGTTGGACAGCGGCTGATACGACGGAGGGAAAGTGTGGAGGGAGGCCAGATCGAAATAGGAATGAGGTTGCCGAGGGGTGGGATGGGTTGATCGGACAGATCGCAGAGAAATATTTGAGCACATGGTATGATATAGGGTGGTATAGGTGGGTGCGGATGTGCGTTTGTGTCTGTGCACAAACAATTACATCGGGAGGGGAACGAAGAGCAAATCGGCGGTTTGTGTATGCACAAACACCTCCGACTCAATCAAAATCGGCGGATTTGCGCATACACAAAATGTGTTTTTATGTTTTTCGGAGTCGCCCACTAGCGCACCTCTCTGCATGATTGCAGTACGCGGCCCCTACAGTTCCCCCAACCCCATCTTCTTGCTTGCTATCCCTCGGCAGCTACGAGGTCTTGTTTTTGTGGCTGGGTTGCTCTCCATCGGATCGTCATTAGGCGAATAGCTTTTGCTCCGTGGAAAAATGTCGCAACCACGCTAAATAAGCGTTTGAGAAGATACGCCCCCAAGACGTCGGTTCATGAAGGGGATTCATTACTGGATGAAGAACGTCTCTCCGATATACCAAGACTTCAAACAAACGGGGATGACGCTGAGATGGGTCTATGTTGTGGCAAGCAGACACCAGAAGATCAAGACATGAAAGAATTTCTAAGACATAGAAATACATACGCTGAAGTCAAACGCGGATTCCTCGGTGAGCCCGGTACGCAACAAGACACGGAATAATGCAATGTGTAATCGTCAATGCTATCCACAAACAGCGAAACAGGATCAGACGAATTGTATGGATGCTCCCAATTTGATTAGATGAACTCCTCTGCGCATGTGCTATTATCATCAGAAGACTCTTTGTCTTCAACGGAATAACAAATCGAGGATGGGGAAGCGTGTTCGCTGTATGCAGGGCATAACGAGAACCCTCTAAGTGCCACTCACAACGCAACGTACGCTCGTAGCATGGCCACTCAGGACTTTTGGTCATCAGTATTTTTTGGATCCGTCTCAATGCCTAATTGAAGATCCAAACTTTGAAGCTGATATTGAGACGGCTGGTGCAGACGGTCGTGAGCGACTGGGAGCAGGTGCAGAAAGAAGTTGTTCACAGGGAAATGGTGGGTTGCGTAACTGGTAGTACGACAGTCCGTCGGATGATGTACAAATTCGTGCAGATGATGCCGATTCGGCATTAGCCATACGATTCATCGAAGAGGCGAACACAGTAATGGAAAATGCTTTTAAAGAGGTATAGGGGAACTGCAATGATAACAGGGTCGTAACGTCAAGTTTTATCTCTCCAATGGACGTATTGACGTTTTTGCCGGAAACGTTACTTCAAAAGCTTAGAATGGACATGAATAGAGTTCTCAAACTTCGCAAGAGTACTCCCTCTAAATTCTTGGAGCTGAGGGAGGCTCTGGTAACTCATGTGTTGGCCACGTCATGCAATAGCAACGTCTCGACGATAACATATCGTCGTAATACGGAATTCCTTTTCAGCACTGTAATGTCAGGATCTCGCTACAATGATCTATGGTCAGCAATGAGCTGTACCCAGCATCGCCGTCAGAGGGTTTAAACATTTGAATGAGGGTTGTTTAACGGACCAACACGTGGTAACGCCTTGATACGGGAATTGGAAAAAGAACTACACCCAGGTATTGTCTTTAGTGTCACGAACAACAATTCAGTGACCGTCACGATCTTTGATTCACAGGAAATAGAATAGGTGATGCAAAATGATGTATGACACTAAATCATGCGTTACATAAAATAATATGAGTGACTCTGATGAAGTGCACGAAAGTAGTGTTGTTTTCGGTCACATTCCCTGCGTTCTCGCAGTGCACCGTGTGCATTGCTCCGACTAGCAACAATGTCCGGTACTCTACGACACCACCGTTGTGGTGAACTGTTTCTGTTTCCACCATCTCCAACAACCCCACACCTTCATCCCTCGTTCATCATCCCTCGTCTCCCACCACAATTCACATCCGACACAACCCCTGCCCCCACTGCACCCCTCCCTCTATGTCCCTGCTAGTGCACATCAACAGAATCAGCCTGCGGTTCGCTTACGGCCCACGCTCACCCAAAACAGACATCTTCAGCATCATCAACTGCTCCAAGGCTCCCGTCACCTTCAAGGTCAGCACCACTGTCGACGACTCCTTCATTGCCAGCCCCGCCGCCAGCACCCTCCCGCCCGGCTCCACCCAGCCTGTCTCTGTCTCTCTCGACCGCACCAACCCCCCAAACGGCAAAGCGTCCACATGCCGCAAATTCACCGTCCTCGTCGCCGCGGCCCCGCTGAAAACGCCCCTGCACATAAGCCGCACACTCCCGCAAATAAGCCGCACACCCGCTTTGATGCTTTGCTGTCAAGAACGTTGGCA
The DNA here is from genome assembly GCF_000350225.1 of Chondrus crispus. Taxonomy (NCBI): domain Eukaryota; phylum Rhodophyta; class Florideophyceae; order Gigartinales; family Gigartinaceae; genus Chondrus; species Chondrus crispus. Next base: position 1,015,460 of record NW_005179057.1, read on the forward strand.
AACTGTGTTTATTTTACTTGTGACCGTGCCACCCTCCTTCCCGCATACTTTTGTAAAACGTCCTCCGCAATTCACCCCTTGGTGGTTGCTGCTGCATGTTCAATAACCACGTAGAAACGATTCAAAAATGCCATTTGTAACAGTTTAATCACTTCGCACTGGAGTTCCATCAAAATGGACAGAAAGTTTTGAATAATCTGCTGCAGTTTTGGCTGCATCTGGCGCTCCTCCCACTGCCCATTAACGTTCAACGCCATCCCTGCCAAGATCATTACTTTACGAGCATATGATACACCGTCGGCATCCCTCTGCCTGTTCATAACATTCACAGATTTAACCGCCAGGTCCAAAAATAACATCTTCCCAGGATTGGGAATTTTCCCTGATGCCTTAGTCCATTTATCCTCCATGATCGATTCCATTTTATATTTTTCCCGGCGAGTTGACCACTCACTTCTTACCTTCTGAATTATGAAGGAGTCACACGGTTGGGCATAGTCAGTTAGGTTTGGCTCGAAGTATCTTAGCTCCGTGTTGATACGCTCTAAAGCTGATGACAACTCAGGCGTCTCATTTTGACCTGAACAATTGTGGACATAAAGAATGCGCTTCCTTCCATTAGGTAATGGACGAATCACTTTTCGTTCTGACAACCAATGTGGCATCACAGTTGTATCCATCCACCCCTCTGGTCCTGACTTACACGAAACGCCAGGAATGTCGTCTGGTACCCCAAGAATTGGATAGGAACGGTTATCATTTTTGAACACCATGAACGGTGGTTTAATTCGTGCGCCTCTTCGCCCACTTAGGCGAACCACCATTGTCATTCCAACACCCCTACTAACAGCGTCAGCATACTTCACTTATTGATCACCAGCAAATCCCAGTGTCCGACCATTATCATAATCAATGACAAAATGGGTCTCATCGGCGTTCCCAAGGTCATCTTCTTTCAACAATCCATTTTGAATCCTCTTGTAAGCACGCCTACGTCAAAGTCCAACTGTTTTTCTATGAACGCAAGCTTTGAAGGACATATCTCGTCTTCCCAGTATGGGCTCTGCTGACGATTACGAAGCGATCGGCGAACGATTGTGTAAATTTTGCAGTAATGAATGGACGCAATGGCCTGCCAATCATAGGATGCAGCATTTCGTGCTGGTAGTCCTCACAGGAACTGTTCTCTAACAAAAAACCACCCAAAGGCTGCAGACTCTTATTATTGAATTTCACACCAAGCTTACGAAGCCGATCAAATTCTTTACACCAGTCCAGGTGTAAGGCGGTCACCCACTTGGCACGCTTCCTCCCACGTCCCTTTCATGCTTTAAGGTTAACCCGCGTTCGACCATTTGCAGTTCTTCGTGTACTTGTTGCATGAGTTCCTCGAAGTGTAGGTCTACCGCTGGAGTCCATGATGCGGAGATAACCTTGTCTACTTTTCACAGTCTTGAAGCCTTCGCGCTGTTGGCGTTCGCACCCCGCAAAACAATGCTCGAAAATGTGCGACTGCTTTGCTAGGGATACGACTTTCTCCTTGATTGTTTGCTGTTTCCACCATCCAACGAACAATGCGCGCTCGCTGGGATATGGTCAGCACGTTTTGAGTTCGTCTGGGACACTCGACGCCGCGTCCATTTGCTGGAATCGCGATAGAGGGAGCAGCAGTATTACGGGGGGGTTCATGGTTGTCCAGCGCAGAAGACAGCATGGACTGGCGTTGTCTCTGTGCTTGGCCGCGCTCAAAAGCGGCGAGGATAGAAGATGCAGAAAGAGGCATTTGTGATAAAGAGCGCAAGGTCGGTTGTGAAGGAGCGATATTGGTTTGTGGCGACCGCCGGCGGGGTTTTTACACCTTGATCTATGTGCTAATGACGTCTTGCAACACAGTGACACTATTTATTCAATCAAACTTCATTTCTCCGGCCACACAAATTAGTGACTGTGACAGTGTAAGAATTCTGACAATAATTTTTACGTGAAACTAATTACAATAACTGGGTTGTAGGACCCGTAGGGGATGAAGCTGGCTTCCCAGGCTGTGTCGCCGTCGGTTCCTTGCTTCCACGACCTTTGAAGGAGGGCTCGTCTGGAACTTGAGACTATTCCGAGTTCGTTCTCGTTCCGCACTCCGTAAGGGAGTGAAGGCCCAGAAGGCTTCTGGGGTTTTCTTCTACGTCCTGTAGTGCAATGTGCCTGTCAGGCCGGAACCAGGGTCCAACGATCCAGCGACAAGACAATCAACAAACAACAACCAACAAGAGTTGCCGACGGCACAGCCCTACGGAGTGTCCGATTCTCCCTTTCCCTTTAAGTGGGTTTGCGGCCCACAGTAGCTCAAGTCCCTGATAGGGGGGCAAAAGGAAGAGGCCCGCCCTGGGACGAATGGTGGTAGAGTCTTGTACAAGCAGCTGCTCGACGAGTTCGGGGCGGTGATTAGGAAGCCGTGCCCGATGGGTCGTAAAGCCAATGCTCGCGGAGCGCCTGTTACACCTTATACCCTTGATAAGGTCTTCGACGGGGGCGTCGCAACGCAGCCCGACGGGAATTAGCAAAAACGTAGCAGCGCTACACCTCCGTACTGCCCGATGGCAAAGTACCGACACCGGAACGGTCGCAACCTGTATCCGATGGAACCAACACTGTACTGTATACACAACAGGACCTTCGAGGGAGACGTCGTCGCAACAGCCTCCGTCGGTGGACGTAAACAAGTAGCAGCGCTACACCCACGTGTCGCCCGATGGCCAAGACACCTACACCGGTCTGGTCGCAACCAAAGCCGATGGCACCAACAACAAACAAAAGAACCAACACAAGAGCCCGATGACTCCAGTTGTCACAATGCGGATCGCAATCAGGCACTGTGGAACCAACACAAGATAAGGCAATAGAAATAGAGATAGAAATAGAAAAGGATAGGTGAAATAAAGGAAAAGGAAAGGGAACCACCGAGCGCAAAGGATAACGTAATCTGTGGTAAAAGGGAGCGTCTTGGGAAAGACGGACTTCGACCAAGGCGATATTCAACTCTGGCAACTCGGGTTACCTTTACTGACTTGGTGGTCAGAGGGCTAAGGTATATATCGCCCCGCCGGAGCCACTACAGTAGCTCGCGGCGCTAGATCCTAGATCTAATCTAGTGTCAGCAAAATTAATGCCAACTACTTAACTAAATAAAATAAAATAATTAAAAATTAAAACTGTGCAGTTATTCACACGTGTGTCCCCCAACCCGGACTACTTTTCATATCCAAACATTTTCCTTTCTTTTCACCCCCTTTTCAGGTGCATATTGCACTACACGTCCGACGGGGTCCGTTCGCCTTCTTGAGCTTGTCGGATTTCGGAAATTTGGGAGCGACCCGGGGTTGGGTTGGTATCCCCACATATAGAATGACCGTTTTGGACTGTCCTTTACTTCGTTCCCTCAGCGGTGGTCCGGCCGGTGTGGTCGAGCAAAACCTGCCCCTGACTGGTGGACCTTTAGTGGCACCCCCTGACCGTATATTGGAGGGGACGTAGGTCCGTGGTCGTCTGTGTCGTGCACTGAGGTCGCGGTGTATAACCCCAGGGCAGAGCACGCGTGTTCGGAACGCGGGTTGTACGGGAGACCACCCGGTGATAACCGGCAACGGGGTCCGGGCGCGATCGGCGCAATAGGTAGCAAAAAGGAGGGTTAGAACAGGGGATCGCCCAGAGGGGGCGGAACGGTAGGGACGTCTCGCGCGGTAGAGCGGTTAGTGTCCTCGGTAGCAGCACGCGCAGTAGAGCGGTTGGGATTTGCGGTCGTAGATGGGCTCGCGTAGTGTAGTACGGCTTGTGCTATACTGGCGCGAGGCTACTACCGAGATTCCAGAAGCTTAGGAAAAGAACCCAAGGCTTCGTGCCTTCTTTACTTAGGGTCGAACGTCGACTATGTAGTAGTCGACGTCGTAATAATATTAATTAATAATAATTAATTAAAACACGGTAATAAATACCGGCGTACTAGCATACACGCTATACAGTACGCAATACCCCCCTGTATAGGGTTATGATACCCGCTCACACGTGGGGATCGACACGCCTAGACGTGGAGTGACAGACTGTCCGTACTTCGACAGGACTTACACCCGGCCATGCATGGGTGGGTAGTTACACGATTACACGTGGTACAGGTACACGAATATCCGTGGTGTACACGTGGGAGGCGCACCCGTGAGGGTGGCATCCCGCGTATGCCTCGCGAATGAGGGAGGCGTACCAGTGCACTACAGTCTGTTGGGGACTGCAGGCAACAGAGTGATACCCCTTTGCGACTTGTGCCTTCCCTCGTTGGGCCTTTGTCTCCAATCCCCTGAGGGACTCGAGCCTGCCATTCCCGTACGGGGCGCCGAGCAGAGTATCGCCCGACGTGCTCGGGGCTGTACTCTGGCTCTCGCCGCGACCGGTACGGCCTGCTTCCGGGCAACTGCTCCCTGCGGGAACCTGTACCTCTGACAGAGCGGTCTCGCTTCGGATTTTCCTTTTCCCTCACCGGTCCGGTGACCCCTTGGCCACTGTACAACGTCTCCGATTCTCAGGCCAGACGGGCAATGCCCTATCGTAGGATAATCCGTTCTCGGGGAGATATTAGCCGACCTCGTAGGTCTTCCGTTACATCGGGACAGCAAGGGCGGCTCTGAGAGAGGCATAACGGGCAGGTAGTCCAGTCTTTAGAAGGAATTCCCCGTCGACCCGATCGGGACAGTTTCCCACCAGGGGGCCATGGCTTGACTTTCCTCTCTTCCTTTTGGTCTTTTTCCCGTGAGGGGACCTTGATATCCGTTTACCGGTCTCGAAATGTCCTCCCGAACGTTGGGCTACTGGAGCGCCTCCGGGCGGCTCGTTATCGCCCCCGCAGGGAATGTTTTCCCTCCTTCCCTTAGGGTCTTTTGCGTATGCCTGGCATCGGTCCTTTTTGGGCGCCGCCGACACCAGCCGGCCGGGATTAATTATTCCCTCCCTCGAGGGCACTTGTTCGGACTCCGAATCAGTGGGGACGTTTTTGCCCTTACGTGATCTTCTGGTCCGCCGTTTCCTTCCCTGTGGGTCATCGTTACTCGAGCGGGTAGCCCGCGTAGGCTGGCCCTCCGCGGCCACTTGTCCGCGAGCTGACTGTGAACCGGAATAATTCTCGTCAGGTTTCGTGTGGCTTCCGTCATGGACTGTCGCGGACTCGTACTCATTCTCCTTGAAGTTCCGTTCCCGAAGGGTCAATAGCCGGACTCGATCGTCATTGGAGAGTCCGTGGCATGACGGTCGGTAGACGGACAGACATATCCCACAAATGGCAACCCGCTGCGAGGGTTTCGGCCCGGATTGGGTGCTCCGCAGAGGGAAGATCCCTCGGGGGTCTCGCTCAATCCCAATGAGTATACCGGTGACTCTATCTGGGTGGGTGGACGCAAATCGCACTAGGAGCCCGCCCCGCGCCTCGGTCATCAGGAGAGCGTCCTCGCTAGTGTCTATTTGACATGCAGTCTGCCTCATATGAGGCCAAAATCTGAACTGGAAATTTGGCATCAAAAATGAATTAATTAACATTAAAATACACTAGTTAACTCACTGCAGTATAGACATTTAGTAGAACTTCTCCTTTATAAACAACAAGAAACTACGTTCAATTCAACCGAGAGGTAGTGTAGATGTCTACAAGGGCGGGCGCATCATTTTGAGGCCACAGTTCGATCCTCGCTGACTGCTTTGCGCTCCAAAATTCTCTTCGGAGAACTCGACGATTTCTTGACGTTTTGTGTCTCGGGAAGCTTTTATAGCGCCCACTTGAGCAGGAGACAGAATATGGTGACATTTCGTAAAGGGGTATTCCGCTGTAGACACAAAACAAATGAGCAAGTCGCGTGACGCCAATAGGAATCGTAGGGGGCTATAGGAAATACTGTTTTCCTATTTTTTTCGGCATGTCACGCTCAGTTAGCCAGATTTTGAGGCAAACGGGCATTCTTTTTATTTCATTGGAATGCCTGAGCATGTATTCCTATGCCATGTGTGATTAGTATATCTTTCCTTTAAAAGATAGGTCGTGAAAACTATCCAAATGCTATTTAAAGCAATCCCGTCCGGTCTCATGATGACATACATGAACTTCTTTATGGAGATATTGATAGAAAACAGAGCATACAAACTTTGACTTCTTCTTCTTCTTAAAAGTGCTGCACCGTGCCTGATAAGTAACACTAGTCACGCTTCCGGATGAATCCTTGCGCTTACGCTTCGTAGGGGTAAGATGAATCCACACACCACTTCCAAATGATTGCTCCTCTTCCATCAGCTCTCTGTCAGATTCACGTTCGCGAAGTGACATTTTGTCGAGCCGGTTATCAATGAGATTATCTGCAAGCTGAGAACAGAACTCATTGGGTGTCATACCAGATCGTGCTCCTTTGCAACCTGAGTATGGTTTCCATGCGTCAACGATGCAGATTGCCAGAAGTGCCATGATAACCCGTGTGGCCCAATCCTTGACCTTAAATTTCTTCTCGAGGCCGAGATCATCTTGGCGGTACCGATTGTGGCGATCGATCTCAGAGCAGGGATCATAATACTGTTCACATACAGAAGGAATAGAAATCTCAATAGACCCACGAAGAGGAATACCATTGCGAGATCTCCATCTCTTGCGATAGATTTTTCAACCGGATTGGTTGTTCCTGTCGTACTGACGAAATACCTTCTGTCTCTGTTCACCCACATAACAGCCAGCAGATCTCGATTCTTGCTTACCATAGTCACGTGCTGGCCCTCACAACGATGTCATTCAGATATGATGCCATGGTTTTTAGAGTGGGATGTATTCAAATTGCAGCAATTGATTCATGCTAGGGAGCAACGGATCTGTATTATGACAACAACAATATACACTCTTTGAAGCAAAAGGCCAATCAGTAATTGTCATCAGACTCATTGGTTGCTAGCATTGATAGATGGATTTCGCATCCAACACAGCTAGTGCTACAAGACATACTATTATAGTTGGACATTGCATCATTTTATTGTTTGGAGCAACAATTTCATTTCCCCGGAATCGAAACATGTGTTGATTCAGAGTGATGGTCGGACAGATACACAGTAGTTAGCTCATTACTGGGGAACAACTGTTTTTAATACCACCGAAGTAATTCATGCGTTGGATACACAACCACTGATACTTTCTGTGGACACTGATTTCTGTAGCAAAAAAGATGTTGTTAGCAATAAACCTGTTCGAACGTAACGATAGATTTCGATGCCTACCAGAAGCTGAATCCAGAGAGGAATTACGTTGAAAGTAATGAGTCAAAAGCTATGGAAACAAAAGGTTTACGGGTATGACTTATTGACCTGCAAGCTGAAAATACAATATCTTAGAACTATTAAAAATGGGAAACAGTAACAAATAACTGTGATCAAAATATATACCATTTTCTCTGCCCTCAAGAATTTTTGTATGATTAGCCGCCCGATTCATGCGATTCGTGGTGGATATCCAGCTTTCGTGTCAAACCAGTGAAATAATTCCCCAGAAAATATATTGCCCTTGTGTCCCACCCGCTTGGATATCTGGTCAATTTGACAGTGGAAAACTCCATCATGGCCACATGCATGGAAAATCGATATGCGTCGGACTGCATTCGTGAGGTACAATAGTTGGAAATCTGCGGTATTCATGTTCGGTCTCGTGCGGAGAAAGCCATTTGATAAATCACATCGAATTACCACTGCCCATGGTGATTCCTCCTCTTCCCTTTCAATAATACCAATCACAGCAAATCGTGCTACTGTAACTATTCCATTTTCTTGTGGAAACAACAGTCGATGAGGTCTTTGGATGCACTCTGGCGATACTAATGTCTCCACTACGCATCCAGTATAGATTAACTCGTGCAAAGCCGACTGCTGACCACCATTTCCAAACTTCATATTGCGAACTCTCCTCGCATTCTTGCGAAGATGTGCAGCCCATTGTTCTCCGTAGCCATACTCCAAATAGTACTTTCGGAGAAGCTTTTCTCCATGGCAAAGGAGCTCTTGTACATCTATGGTAGCGTTCGTGCCGATCTGCATAGCCTTCATATCACTTCCTTTCAAATTCCCAGATGTCTTCCATGTAACCTCATTTGAATGTAAACGGAAGGCATTTCCTTCCCCCTGCACGATATGAAATAGAGGTTCTACTAGGACAGCGTTGACGAGCTCGTCTGCCTGCTTAACTAACCTGTGATGTTCTTCGTTCGGTTCTACCATTTCGGTCATTTGGCTACCTATAAGCAGTCTTCGGAGACCTCGTTTGTATTTTTCTTCAGAATCTGAATTACTTTTCTTAACTCCTTCATGCAAGAGTGATATCCTTCCCTGCCAGTCATTCCCCAAACAGTGCGCCACAGCAGAAATTTGTGGGTTATGATGATTGCTTTTCGTTATACACCGCTTCAGAGGCTGGTGCGCGTTCTCCAGTACAAGCTCCGTAAAGTGCTTGACATGACCAAATGCTGGTAACGAATGGAAGTACAGTTCGAGAAGTCTGTGTAAGTTTGGTTTGTCTAATTGTTTCCGTGCAACCTCCAGCTCCACACATAGCGCATCTACTTGTTCGAGATACGAAACGGCGAGATCTTGAATATTGCAAATGTATTTGTTGTTTGATTTTGTCAGATCGAAGCATGCAACATCGTTAGGGTGGTCAACTCCCTGCTCGGGCCACCAATACCCTAGCAACCCTACTGTAGGCGTTCGTAGGGCACCCGCAGTGTGATCGGGGGACTAGGGGTGCAATCGTAGTATTTACCTAGTATTTACGTAGTGTGTATGTAACAGTAGGTACAGCAGGGCGGAAATCTGGGTCAACCGTGCAGTGCTGCCGCATCACATGCGGAGTGCCACCGCAGTAGCATCCCCCCGCCGTTTCTTGTGCGGAGTGCCACCGGAGTGGCCTTCCCTCATCTCGTCATAGCTCGTCGAATTTTGCAAGTCGGGTGCCGTTATTCTTCGTCTGCAAGAAGCCCACTGTCTGGTGGACCGTGATCCGAAGAGCGCCGTCAGCTGGATGGTCGTCAGCTAATACTACTTGGCGTGCGGCAAGACCGAGGTCGCGCGCCGGTTTCCGCACGAGGCTACTACGCTGGACGCAGGCTTGGTACCAACGCGCGTCTCCGTGGGACATGCGTGCGCCCTCGACCTCGATGTTTCACTAAGCCGCGACGCGTCATCGTGCGCCGCACGCTCTCCATCCTCGTAGTCTGCTGCCTGCTCTACTCTAGCGTCCTTTCCCCCCGCGCGCACCATGCAACACCCCCCCGCCCCCGCAACCTCACCGCCGCCCTATCCCCTACCGGCCACCACCCGGCCACGATCCCCCACACGTGCGTGGTCACTCGCCGTCCAAACACCGTCCAAGTCGCCATCACACACGGCGGTGTCGGCAACCAGCTCTACTTCCTTGTCGAGGCCCTCGTTCTCGCGCGCCCCGCCCACCTCGACCCCCCCCTCCCCTCCCTCCCCAGCCAACAGTTTAGCAAAACTACGAACCTCACCTTTGAGCGTCGAGCTGTCTGAAAAGGCGATATAATCTGGTCCATATTTGGGAGCAGCATATTCCTTCGCGCGACCACTGCCTGTCACACCCTCAAATCCTGCGCCAGTCGGCCACGCCGCTGCAGTTGCTTAGATAAATCCTGCAATCCCCTAGTGGCATTCGAAGCCAACTCCCGTGCTATTACTTCCCGGCTCTCAGGCTGCGTTGAAGCCTTCCTTACAGGCCACAATCCATAGCGTGAAGCCCTTCGCATTAATATTTCCCTCCTAAGTAGTTTATATTTCTACTGTGCCCCACAGGACAGACCTCCCCCTCACCTCCAACAAAAAGTTGTAGACAGATTCAATCCTTCCCCCCTTCGATACTCCCTCCTTTCCCTTTGTTCTGCCCTCCATTACTTCCAGTGTTAAGAACAACTTATCTCCACTCCTCTTCTTTTTCCCTCGCGCAGACACGCGAGGACGTCGGCGGCAAGCTGCGACTCTCAAAGAGCGAACCCGAGTTATAGAAGGTGCGCAGCAAGCCCCGCGCCGAGGAGGAGACGTTCGTGTGCAAGACGTCCGACTGGGCCAAGGTGGT